>NC_041228.1:78152051-78198153 GCF_002837175.3 Physeter macrocephalus
CGGCACGTGGGATCCTCCCGGACCGGGGCACGAACCCGCGTCCCCCGCATCGGCAGGCGGACTCCCAACCGCTGCGCCACCAGGGAAGCCCTGGAAGCATTTTTGATAAATCATCAATAAGATAAAGTGAGCACTGTCACTAAAGCTTATGGTTTTATATTCTTTCTGGATAAACCCTTTCCTTGTCAAGAAAGGTCACGGACTGTGGAGATGGTCTTACCTTGACATTGTGCCTGGCCATGGTGCCTCCTTCATTTTCCACGGTTTGATGAATGTTCGCATTATAGTCCTCAGCCCTAGGCGGCAGCAGAAATTGTATCTGCGTAGATGGTCTGGAGAAATGTTTCTGGAGGTCTTCTTGGTTGTCTGGGGAAAGCCTAGGCATGTTTTTACAATAAAGGCTCCAAATGAGTCCTGTAGCTTGATTTTAACACCACCAGCCCAGGGTCCACTCTATTTCTCTTCCTTTGGCTGGTGCTGGTCTGTCGCTCAGTCTGCTGGGGGCCTCCCTGCAGAGTCACATCAACTGAAGCAAGAGGATTATCTGTGTTGTGGGTCAGCAGTTTATCCACAGAGTGTTAGCTCTACTCCAGGACGAGCCTCTGATTTTGAGCATCCAGGTATGTTATGACTGCCCTCTACAGGTAGCAGTGTATTCCTAATTCAAATTGAATGCTAAATCAAAACGGAAAGACATATGATTCAAGTGATATATTGCTTAGTATATCATGATAAAGGAAATAGATTGCGTGGCAAAATTCTGTGTTCATAGTGTGTGATACTTGACAATTTGGGGCTATACACTCAAGAGGCAGAGGAGCCACCTGATCTATCTAGGTCTCTTAAAAGGTCACTTTAGTAGCAGTCAGCTTTGTGGACGGAAATGTGTGCTAAACTCATACCCAAACTTAAGCCCAAGGATTATTACACTTTTTACTTAGGTCATATAGAATTAATTGAAGTGATTTTCTTAGGTGGTAACTAGTCCTCTAATGAGTAAGCCGAGACTTGGCTTCTACGTCATACTTCCTATTTGTAAAGTGCTTTATAAATATAAGATTATTAAACAGAGTGCAAATAGACAGACCGTGATACCTTTTTCTCAAACGGTGTCTAATGCCCAAGTAGCCTCTGCTGGCTCTGGGGGTGCACAGAGGTAAGGATCCCAGGTATGTATTACTAGGGACTACGAACTGGAGAAGTTTCCTCTATAAAATGACCCCAGGCCCACAAAACTGACATACAAAACTAACACAATCCCCAGCAACACCCCAGCTCCCGTTTTTGCAGAAATTGACCAAGCTGATTCTAAAATTTATATGAGATTGTAAGGGACCCAGAATATCCAAAACAATCTAAAAAATTAGAACAGAGTTAGAGAGTTCACACTTCTCAATTTGAAAAATCACTACAAAGCTACAGTAACTAAGACTGGGGTGCTGGCATAAGGATAGACACATAGATCAACGTAATAGGATTGAGAGTCCAGAAATGAACCCACACATTTATGGTCAGTTATTTTTGACAAAGGTGCCAAGACAATTCAATTGGGAAAGAACTGTCTTTTCTGCAAATGGTGCTGGAACAACGGGATGGCCTCAGGCATAAAAATTAAGTTGGACCTCACACCACATTAAAAACTGAACTTGGACTTCCCTGGTGGTGCAGTGGTTAAGAATCTGCCTGCCAAGCAGGGTGCATGGGTTCGAGCCCTGGTCTGGGAAGATCCCACATGCTGCGGAGCAACTAAGCCCGTGCGCCACGACTACTGAGCCTGCGCTCTAGAGCCCGCGAGCCACAACTACTGAAGCCCGTGTGCCACAACTGCTGAGCCCGCGTGCCACAATTACTGAAGCCCGTGAGCCTAGAGCCCGTGCTCTGCAACAAGAGAAGCCACCGCAATGAGAAGCCCGCACACCACAACGAAGAGTAGCCCCCGCTCGCCACAACTAGAGAAAACCCGCGAGCAGCAATGAAGACCCAACACAGCCAAAAATAAATAAATAGTTTTTTAAAAAACTGAACTCAAAATGAATCATAGACCAAAATATAAGAGTGAAGACTATAACATTCTTGAACGAAAACATAGGAGAAAATATTTGTGACCTTGGATTAGGCAAAGCCTTCTTAGGTTCAATACCAAAAGCGCAAGTGACGAAAGAAAAAAATAGGTAAACTTGACTTCATCAAAATAAAAAACGTTTGCTCTTCAAAGGACATCATGAAGAAAGTGAAAAGACACCCACAAAATAGGGGAAAATATGGCAAATCATACATACATAATAAGGGACTTGTATCCAGAATATAAAAAGAGCTCTTAGAAAAAACAACTAGAAATGGGTGAATTGTCTAAATAGACATTTCTCAAAAGAAGACATGCAAGTGACCAAAAAGCGTATGAAAAGATGCTCAACATCTTTAGCCATTGGGGAAATGCAAGTCAAAATCACTAATGAGATACCACATCACACCCAACAGGTTGGCTTTAATAAAAAAGACAGACCATCGCAAGTGTTATGAGGATGCGGACCAACCGGGACTCTCATACACTTCTGGTGGGAGTGTAGAATGACGCAACCACTTTGGAAAACAGTTTGGTGGCAGCAATTCCCTTGTAGATATGCACTGAAGCAAGAGAAGTGAAACATGTTCACCAAAGACAAGCAAATGTCCAGTAATTGGAATCAACCCACACGCCCGTCAACTGGTGAGCAGATAGACAAAGTGAGGTATATCCACACAATGGAATATTATTCAGCCATAAAAAGGAATGAAGTGCTGATACGTACCGCCACATGAATGAACCTTGGACATTATGTTACGTGGGAAGAGCCAGTTACAAAAGACCACATATTGTGTAAGTCCATGTATAAGAAAATGTCCAGACAGGCAAATCTAGAGATACAGAACATACTGATAGATGAGTGGTTGCCTAGGGTAGGAGGGTCTGGGGAGAGATGGAGAATGACTGCTAATGAGTAAGAGGTCTCTCTTAGGGGAGATGAAAAATGTTATTACACTGATTGCAGTGATGGTTGCCCAACCCTGGGAATATACTGAAAATCTGAGGGTCTAAGGATCTGGTATTTGGTTCTGGATTCTCAGAACGAAAATGGAATAGGTGGTATCAGTAGACTCAAATTGACCTGTGCGATTTCCGGAGCTGGAAGGGACCATCAAGAGTGTCTTGTCCTCATTCCCATCGTCTTCATTTTGTGGGTGGGGAAACATGCGTGGGATATCAGGTGATGTGTCCAAGGGCTACGTGCGATAGTACAGTGGGACCAGCCTCCACATCTCCATACCCTGGGGCCGGAAACCATGGCTCTGCACCACCCTGCAAACCAAATCGTTTGCGTTTCTCTTTAAGGATGTCATTTAGGTCCACCAGCCTTTTCCTCACTTCCCCACTCTCATTTCTGCATCTTCTATCCTGGTGTCAAACATTGGAGGAAACGTTTCCTTTGAACATTTGTTAAATTCTCATAGCACTTTCCCCACACTTGTAAACATTCTCCCTTTCAGAAACTTCTTTCTACTTAAAATTTATTTGTATGAATGTTCTTTCATCTTCTTAAGTTTAATTGGTTAATGATTTTTATCTAAGTAAGTCTCCTAATAAAACATTGCACACACAGTGCTCCTGAGATCCTAGTAAACATTTTTTCATATTTGAGGGTGTGTGTGTGTGTGTGTGTGTGTGTGTGTGTGTGTGTGTGTGTACATCTAGTGGAACTGCAGCATTGACTGGCATTCCCTGGAATTCTGTGTAAAGCAGTGTCCTGGAGATTGCAGGAAGGAGAGTTTGTATGAGAAAAGAATTTTACAATTTGTTAAAGGTGAGTAAAGTACTTATTGACAAATGTGTATTTATTTTGCATTATTCCCAAGTATAAGGACATTTCCTAAAGGGTCAGTGTAACAGGCAGGATGGAGAGACTTGCATCTAAGAGCATAAACGTCTCAGAGTGCGTGGAAGCTGATGGACTGTTAATCCATGCAACTCCTAGAGGAAGCCGAAGAAGGCAAGGAGATGGATTCTCTTCTAGAGCCTGGGCAGCGGCGTGGAGGACTCAGCCCAGCCAAACATCCGCAGCCCAGTGACACCCGCCTCAGACTTCTGCCCTAGAGAACTGTAAGATAATATATTTGTGTTGCTTTAAGCCAGTAAATCTGTGGCAATTTGTTACAGCAGCAATAGAAAAAGAATACAATATTATATACTACTCCTACTGTGTTTATTTGTAATCAGTGTATAATATTAGTTTTGTTTTCAAAACTTGACCTAAATTTAACATTTGTAGGAGAAATGTATTGGTTATACCTACAAATCCCTTTCAGCAGTTATCAAAAACAGTATGCTATTATATTATACCCGCTCACTAGTTGCAGTGTAGCGTTACTCATTACTATCTTAAGACAAAGAGGGAAGCCGAGGTCTGGACTGGGGAAAACTTCGGCTCAAAACGGGGTTTTCAGAAAAATACAGGGTGCTATTAAATTTGAATTTTAATTAAACAGGAATAGTTTTGTTGTTGTTTTGTTTTTCTAGTATAATTGCAGCTGTGGCATGGAACATCCACTGTTCGCTAAATCTGCAGCCCTAGGGCAAGATAACTTTTTTTTTTTTTTTTTTGCGGTACGCGGGCCTCTCACTGTTGTGGCTTCTCCCGTTGCGGAGCACAGTCTCCGGACGCGCAGGCTCAGCGGCCATGGCTCACGGGCCCAGCCGCTCTGCGGCATGTGGGATCCTCCCGGACCGGGGCGCGAACCCGTGTCCCCTGCCTCGGCAGGCGGACTCTCAACCACTGCGCCACCAGGGAAGCCCAGGGCAAGATAACTTTTCTGACCCATGTCTCAGCATCAGTTTCATATTGAGACTCGGAATAAGAACGCCTGCTTCACTGACTTGTCAAACCCAAATGAAAGTCAACCGATTTCAAAGCACTAAATTGAACTTTTCAGAATGCCGGTTGAGCTAGATGAGTTTCGGCCCGGCCCTCCCCCTCGGACCCCGTCCCCGGGGACGCCGGGTCTCGGGGTGCGGGGTCGCCGCCTGTCCGGCCCGTCCCCCAGCCCCGCGCTCAGAGAAACCCTCTTGCGCGCAGGGCGCTCCTCTGGCTGTTTTGGGCCCTCCCGGCCTCCGCCTTTCGGGCGGTCACGTGCCTCGGCTCACGTGACCGGCGCTCCTGTCATTCCACTGCGGCCGCTGCGGCTTCCTCCTGCCTGTAAGGCCCTTAACGTCCGCTCGGTTCCGATTCGCTCTCGCTTTGTGGCGCCGCGTCCCCGCCGCTGCTCAGGCCTCCGGACTCGGCAGGAGACCCGACTCGGCGCCCCAGCACGGCGGCATTCCCGACTCCGGACCGCCGCATCTTCCCGCCGCCTTGGGGTGCGTTGGACGGTCCCGCGGGTTCTCTGGGTGAGGCCGCGCTCGGGTCGTGCCGTCTGCGGCCCCAGCTCCGGTCCCCGACTCCTACCCCGACCCCGGCGGGGCTAGCTTGCGTTTTCTCCGCTTCCCTGGAGCGCGCTGGGTTCTGCGGCCCAGGCGCCGCCTGCCCTCCTCCGGCCCCGGTTCCCCGATTTCTTGCCTTCCGGGCCTCAGCGGGGTTTTCGAAACGGTGGAGCCTTCCCCGCAGGGAAGGGCAGGGGAGAGAGGGTGGACGGGTGAAAGGTGTGCTTTCCCCAGGATTGGGCCGCGGCCCTGGCCGGCTGGGGGTTCGAGTTGTTCAGGGACCTAGGTGACCGCCCTGAGGCACCTTCAGCCGCCGCAGGAGGGGCCGCTGCAGCTGAGCCCGCTTGATTCCAGGTTCCAGCTTGGCCTGGACGGCGTCTGTTTTCACCTGGGCCCAGCCAGTCTGCATTGCCCGTGTTTGTTCATGCAGCACATCCTCAGGTGTAGAGGTTACTTCCAAACTGACGAAGGTCATTGGGATCCTGGAATAGAATTTGGGGTGTGGTTTAAGCTTCTTTGTGGTCGTAACTATGAGCTTATATTTTGTAAACCGGAACTTATATTTTGTGTCGTGGTAAAATCAGGCTTAAGCTTTTATTTTTAAGTTTAGGAGTGAGAATTACTTAAAAGCTCATTATTGTAGGATCATATTATCAGACCAGTCTCTCGTTGGCTGAGCCTAAACTGTAATCTTTATTTGTTTCAAAAAATTCTCCCAATATTGATTTTGAAGCTGCTGTGAATTTTGATTGAAAAAAGAAAGCTCTGTCTTCTAAGATACTGCATTCCCACTTTGGGTGTTTTAATTTGAGTAAATAATGTTAGAAAGGACATGTAGGTTTTTCATATGCCACTTTAAAATGATGTTTAGTAAATGTAAATAAAATAATTGGTCCTATCTGTACTATGCAGGTTCTTGGTTCTTATTTTTTCTCTGTCAGAAGAGGAAAGTTGATCTCAACTGTATACATTTAAAATACTTTCCTATTTTGTGTGCCTATTCTAAGCATGGTTTCTTAATTCAGTATCTTAAATGGTTACTTTAAAAATCTTACTGCGATATTGGTGCCAATAATTAGAAAACCTTTCCTGGAAAAGTAAAAACCTATAGAGAACAGTGCATAACGGGACAAGATTTGAAATATAATGGCATAACTATTTAATATTTAGGATATTTAGTATTTGAGTTGACTGCTTGTAGAGATTAAGGTGATAATGATGCTATTGCTAATAATAATAGTAGTAGTTGTTAAAAAACAATCACACCTTGTATTCTGGTTTTACCTTGCATCAAAATTGAAGGTCCGCAGAAAAACATTCAAGACCATAAATTTAGATGACCAAGATGGATATCCGGGGCGCCGTGGATGCTGCCGTTCCAACCAACATCATTGCTGCCAAGGCGGCAGAAGTTCGTGCGAACAAAGTGAACTGGCAGTCCTACCTTCAGTAAGTGCTGATTTGTTGTGAATCATGGGTAATCATGTGCCTTTGCTTCAGACTTTTTCATGGTCATGCTTCTGTGAGAGAAATACTGGAAAAATACTAATAAATGTGGAAGAAAACACTTCCTCCTTAGAATAACTAGCTGTCACAGGGAGACAGCTTAGTGTGATGGAAACAGCTCGGCGCTCTAGTTGGGAGGCAGCACTGGCCACAGCACTTTTGACCTTCTCTGCCTGGAAAGTGGTACTGTTCGGATGGTACTGTTTGGAGGAGTGTTCAGGCCCTGGAGGGAGGAAGAGGATGACGGGCAGAGCCTGCCCGACTCCCCGCCCCGTATGCCTTGGTGATCAGCGTGGGGATGGGTGGTGTTGCAGAAGGGCTCAGACAGCGAGCAAAGAGAGCAGGCGTGTGCGTTTCAAGACTTGGGTTTGAATTCTGGTTCTTGTGTCTACTCGTTTGCTGATCTTCGGCAAATCCCTTAACTCCTCTGAGGTTCACTAAAGTAAATGTGAAATGGGGATACATATCCCATGGGAGCGTTGCTGAAATCATGTATTTGAAGCATTATCACAGTTGAATACAGGCACTGGTGTGTTGAATACATTCAATAAATTTTAGTTCTTTCCCCCTCCTTGTGTGTGTTAAGATTTAGCACGTGGGTGTTCTCTACTTATCTTAAAGTGAGTGTTCCTTTATCCTTGACCATACTTTATCATGTTGACTTTACTTCATATCTGTTTATTTTGGTATATTCATAACAGTGAGTTATTAAGGAAATTCAGTTAAGATTTGCATGCATATTTTGAAAAACAAATGGGAAAGCTTTAGTTTTATATTTAGCAGTTTGCTTTGTTCTAAGAGGTATATGCAGTGTACAAAAATGATCCCATTTATTTCTGTTAACTTAGTTACTCCTCACACATTTAATAACCACCTGCCAAGTTTGAGGCATTATTTCCAGACTTTGGGGCTACAAAAAGATAAACTCGTAATCTAGTAAGGAAGTCAGATATATAAATTGATCATTTGGAGATCAGTTGACCATATGTTTAGGGGTCTATTTCTGGGCCCAAGGAACACAGTTTTAAATTCACTGTTGGAGGAATTAGAAATAACTGATAGTTCTATGCAGGAGTTAGATAATCACGTTTGCCTTCTGGTTGGATTGTTCTTCCGTCAGTGTAGAGGGTAGATTTGTGGATAAAAAGCCTGGAGCTAGGGACAGGTTAGAGCAGTATTCAGGTTGTGGGAATGGCTAGAATTGGAGAGACTGGAGAAAATCTTAGTGATCAGTTTGATGTATGTGGGTGAAAAAGTATCTAGGATGACTTCTGGTTTCCCAGTCTAAGGGGGTGGATGATGGTGAGGCCACAGATTCAAGGGCAGGAGCAAGAGGGACTTTCTGATGTTTTCTCTGGTCATCGGTGTCTGTGTAATTGCCCAAGTCCCCTGTGAAAGGAGGATTTTGAGCTCTGTTTCCTAATCTTAGTTCAGAGTGTGTTTAGACTAAAAGACAAGGAGTTTCATGTTTATAAAGCCTGACTGTTTATAAACTAAATAGAATAATATTGAACTTGATCACAAAGCGCCGGCTGACGGGCAGGCATTCCCTCGCACTGGCATTTGGAGCGTTCCTAGTTACAGGGAGATTTTCAGTTGCTTTCTCTTCTGCTCCTGCTGTTCCAAGCCCTCCCCACTACCTAAGTCATAGTCTCCCTGTTTTCCTGATTCGGTCCTTTATTCTGTTGTCCAGCTCGTGGGTTTCCTTTATAGAAGCCATCTACTCTGTACATCTGTTCACAGATGCTCCCCACATGTCAGCCGTGTGCCTCTGTTGAGCTGGCTGTGGGGACACTAGTGGGGGTGAGATGTCCTTCCCCCACCCCCGGAGTGCTCACAGCTTGTTGGGGGCTGGGCGGGACCCATGAGTTATCAGTGAATCTGTTGCCACATTGTTTTCTGATAGAGTAAAACCTGTGGGAGAATCGCCCAGTGTCAAAGGCCGATATCTCTCACACATTAACATGTTACTGTGGAAGGCCCGTTCCTTAAAGTGTATTTACATGTGATTAAACTTCTTAATCATTCAGGTAGGCAGTCCGTAAACGAATGGGTGTGGCTATTCCGGTCAAACTGGAATCCAGTAAAACTGTCCTGAGGATGCAAGAGTTAAAATAGTGTCCTTCCTCTCGAGTTTAAAGTTTAATGAGGAAGCAAACCTTTAACTGAAAAATTAAATAATGAATTGTGGTAAGCATTAAAATGGAGACATATGTCAAGTTTTCCCAGATAACAAAAGGAGGGAACGAATCATCACCCAGCAGCACTGGGGATGTCCTCAGGGAGCACATGAAGATACCTGTGGGAGTCACGGGCAGGGCAGAGGAGCTGGAGCTGCCGAGAGGGAAGGAGCCTCCGGGCGGGGAGTGGAGACTCAGAAGGATGCGCAGGGCTCGGGGAGCTTCGGGTCGGCTTGTGGAGCCCCGCCCAGGCTGCTGCAGGCCGGAGTGTGGCACCCACGCGCGCCAGCTCTGTAGGCCAAACACCTAGGAGTCGTCTCCTCTCTTCTTGTCCCTGACAGCCCACATCCCGTCCAGGCCCAGGTCCGCACATCCAGGCCCTGTCCCCGGTCTGACCGCCTCTCTCCAGGTGCCCCGCTGCCGCCTGGAGCAGGCTGCCTGCATCTCACACGTGCTCACGGGTCCTGGCCGGGGGTCTCTGCTGTCACTGTTCCCAGGAGGTACAGTTTTAACAGGGCAGTGAGAGTCATTTCAGACAGTGTGGATCAGACCCACAGGGATCTGCTATGGAGCACAGGGAACTATGCTCCATATTTTGTAATAACCTATAAGGGAAAAGAAGCTGAAAAAGAATCTCCCTCTCTCTCTCTCTCTCTCTGTCTCTCTCTCTCTCTCTCTATATATATATATATATATATAGATATATAAATATAGATTTTACTCTCTCTTTATAGATTTAGATTATATATATATATATATCTGAGTCACTTTGCTGTATACCTGAAACTAACATGACATTGTAAATCAACTGGACTTCAATTAAGAAACAGTGTAGCTCAGCTCATGGCCCAGGGCCCTGGCCCGCAGCTGCTGTGCGTTCCTGCTCTTCTCACACAGCCAGCTCCCTGCTGCCCCAGCGTCCTTGGACTTGCACTTCTGTCTGTGGAGTTCCTCCTGGATCACTTGGTTCATTAACTCCCTTCATTCAGGTGTCTGTGCAGGTGACCTCAGGAAGGCCTTCTCTAATCCAGCTAAAATATGTCCTTTCCTCCCTACCTAGCTTTAGTTTTTTTTTAAAATAAACTTTTAGAATCCTGGCATTATGATGATATGTGTGTGTGTATTTATTTTAAAAAGTATTTGCTTTTGTGCTTGTGTATTTTCTGGTTTCTGCGCTGGAATGTGAGCTCACGGAGGGAGGGATGTCTAGTTCATTGCTGTGTGGCCTATTCTGTAAAGTGTCTGGCACATAGCTGGCTGGCAGCTAATACTGGCTGACTAGATCATGAATGAGCAGAGGACTTGGAGGGGTGCGGTGGAGACAAGCTTTTGGGAAAAGAAGTAACGTACTTGGTCAGTCACATATTGTTTCATGGTAATTTCATAGCAATTCTGTGAAGTAAGTTTTCTATCCTCATTTTAAAGATGAGTAGACAGCTGCTCACGTAGGTTAAGTAACATGGATGTGCTCATATAGGTTTTAATGAGTCAACTGATTGAAAAAGTTTTTGTTGAAAGCCTCTGCCTAGGTGCTAGGTAGAACCGCCTTTCAAGTTCACAGTCTGACCAAATGAAAGGAGTAAAGCAGCCAGGGAGGGTGTTTGACAAAGCTGCCTGGCAGTGTAGGTCAGAGGGATGTGGAGGAGGGTTGGATTGGAAGCAGCAAACCCGTTGGACCGGGGCCATCGGGCTGAGCCACCCCAGCGGCAGGGAGGTGGGGAGGAGGGTAATGTCAGGGGGAAGAATTGTGAGGACGGGGCCCGAGCAGACTTGGCTCCTCACAGAAGGGGCCGGAGTCCATGACCTGTTAGATTGTGGGACTGTCAGAGGAAGAGTACAGGTGAAATACTTTAAACACAGAAAGCAAAAAAAAGGTTCCTTGGGACAAATGCAAGGAAGTTAGACTTCAGAAGGAATGGCTTGCCAAATAAAAACACAAAAGAAAGCTGCAAAATTTCAAGATTACCAAGTATAACCTTCATAGTGCACTTTCTCAATGGTAGAGAAGCTGCATCTTTTTCGTATGATCATCCTATTTAAAAAGGTATGGCATGCTTTTACATGTCAGCATAGCCAAATTTGGGGGTAAATTAGTCTGAGCTAGGAAGTTCAGGTTTATGAAAAAAGACTTCATTTATTTTGGGGCTGGAACCAGACAGCTTGGCGTCGTTATCTTGGTCTAGCCTGGGGTGCAGAGTGCATTTTCTCCTGACCAACTGTGATATGTGAGGTGCCTAGTCTTAATGGAAACAGGGCACAGGGTCTGCTTTTGCTTGCATCGTCCCATCAGGCTGGCTGGGGGATAGAGTGTGTGGGGGGTATACATTCGTGCCCTCAGTCCTGCCCCTGGGGGGTGTGGAGCGCCTGTGTCATATATGTGATCCGTGAGTAGGGCTGTGAGAGGTCAGCCTGGAGTTCAGACTGTGAGTTAGCACTGCGGAGGGGAAAGAAGGCGGAGTGCGGGCTGATTGCTGGCAGGATGGGATGTTTCCAGAGAGGATTTGGTCACATTTTTCTGGGTCTGAAGGGAAAGAATATGCTGGAGGAAATGATTGCAGAAAGTTGTATACAAGGGTTTTGTCCTGATAACTTAGATGGCCAAGTAAATTGGCTTGGGACGGAGATAGGCTGAGACTTGGAGAAGGCCCAGAGGTGGCATTTTAGTGAGTGTTTCCTGTGGACCCGGCCCTGTGCTATAGCCACATGTGAATGATTTCATCCTCAGTTCCGCCCCTTAAAGGCATGTGGTTCTTGTTCCCATTTTGCAGGTAAATTAGCTCCGGTCAGGGCCTGGGAGGCCCATGAGCAGTAGGTGGTGTGGCCGGACTCAGGCGCAGGGCCGTGGGACGCCAGGGTCCGGTGTCGGCCCTCGCAGAGAGCGGGGAGAGGCAGGGCGTCCTGTATCCCTTGCTCCCAGTGGCTCTTCAACTCTTGCCGAACGAAAACCTGGTTCTTTCTTTCTAGGGGGCAGATGATTTCTTCCGAAGACTGCGAATTCATTCAAAGATTTGAAATGAAAAGAAGTCCTGAGGAGAAGCAGGAGATGCTTCAGACTGAAGGCAGTCAGGTGATCAGTTCAGATATCGGAACATGAACACCGCCCCGTGTCATTAGACATTCTAGAAATTTTCTCAGTGCCCATGTGATAGTCCACTGTAGGTAGGCGTCATAATTTAACTAAAGACACTTTTTTATTGGAAGACATTTGAGGGATCTCTAGTTTTCTTTGTTAATTTTGGAAAAAATGTCCTATTGAGTATGTTTATTCCTCCATCCTTTTCTGCATTTCTGAAAAATTTTTTCGAATTAGAATAGATTCCTAGCATGGAAATTACTGTTTCAAAGTATACAGTATTTTCAAAGTTGCTTAACTTTTCTGTTTTTTAAGCAATTTTTTTTCTACTTTGTATTATCACTAGAATAACATCTAACTCCGCCGTCCGTCAGATTTTCTGATACGGTGCCCTGATTGACTGAAGGAGCCCGTATGCAGTTCAGCCTGATCCTCACAGCAGTCCTGGGAGATTTGGGAGGAGACATATCGTGGGCGCCAGTTTTGTTCAATTCCAGAGAGACTGTGACGTAGGTGTTAAACCATAGGACGGAGACTGCAGAGCCTTCTGACTGCAGTGCCTGTACTGGGCTCCTGAACTTGCGCGGCTCTGCTATGCTGTTTCCTAGTAAAAGCAGAACCCCCAAACCAGAAAAACAGACAGAAAAACCCAAAACGAACGATGATATTAGATTTGTCTACGTAACTTAGTCTTTACGGTATTAAGAGTTGATAGTGGCGAGGTCTATTTAAAAATAGTAAACATTTTGACGTCACTAGAAATTATTAAAAAACTGATGCAAGCCCTAGTATGGTCCTCCCATACTTCATCACAGTATTTGTAAAAGGCAGGCATTTTCTATAACTGCATCCTAGTTTAGGCAAGAGAAATAATATTTTAATGAACTTCCATTAAAATGTTGTGTTTGCACATTTGAAAACAGTGGTTAACGTTCGTTTCATTTTTTTCTAGTGTGCTAAGACGTTTATAAATCTGATGGCTCACATCTCCAAAGAGCAGACGGTTCAGTACATACTCACCATGGTTGATGACGCGCTGCAGGTGGGTGTGTTCTTCACCTGACACGTCTGGGCCTCACCTTTTTGTCTTCTCCCAGTAGCAGCACTTCTAAAAGGCTCCACCTGGAGCACCGGTTCCCTTCCAGAGTGTGAGAGTATATTTTCTTCATCGTGTGAGTTGTAATTTGCTAATGGTGGTAAAGATGGGACCGCCCACACACTGGCTATTTTGTTGTTTTTAGGATGTCGGGGAATCAGTATGTCTTTTTTCCGTATTTCCTCAGAGTTCTGTGTTGGACAGCAGTGGTGCTCGGGCATCCCTTGAGGCTTTCCGGAAGCTCTGCCTGCTCACGGATGATGTGGCTCTTGTCTTTCAGTCATTCAGCAGATTTCAGTGCCCCTGTGTCCCGGGCAGGGCCAGGCCCTGGGGGTTTAGTGCTGACTGTAGTCAAGGTGCTTGCCCGCAAAAACATGGTGTTTTTGGAGAGCATGTTGGTTATCATCTGAGACTTTTCCAGTGATGTGAAGTTTCTGTTTACTGCTTTGTTGTCCCTAAGCACAGAGGGCCTTCCTTAGTCACGGTGTTGTATTTTATACTCGAGTATAATCTCAGTTTAGATTGTTGGTATTGAGAGCAGTCTTTCTGAAACAGGCCAACTGGCTGCAAAATCCAAGGCCTGTCCGCACGTCTCAGGGAAAAGAGTCTTGAAGACTCAAGAGTCTGCCTGTTTCTTGGAGAAAAGAGTCAGTCTGGCTGCTTGGAGGGCGTCCGTCTGTCAGGTTACAGGGAAGAGCGTTTATCGCTGGCCTGCTGTGTGCAACTGGGCGAACTGTTCCTGAGGGCCCGGAGGTTAGGAGGAGGGCTGCTGCCTATCTAGGGGCCATCGTGTCCCTTGCAGGGATGTTGTGACTTTATCAGCTCGGGATGGCTGTCCAGCCTGGGCTGACGCAAGCCGGTCTGAGAACGGTCTCCGTCTTTCTCGGCACTTTTTCCTTTAGAGAGGTAAGGTCAGGATTAATGGGGAGTGTCGTGGTCTGCCTCGGTAGCCCTCGTTACTGTGACTGGCCTAGAATGAGGAGGCCGTGAGCTGGCCTGCAGACCCTGGTGTTATCGATACGTACACACCCTCCCACCCACACTCACACGTGCACAAATTCCCTCGATTTTTATACACATTTACAAACCCGTAAATTAAAAGCCGTGAGTTCACACAAAGCATCTCCAGTTTGTGCCCTCCACCGCCCCGCCCCCGAGTTCATGCCAGTCCCCCGTTCCATGCTGGGTTGTCGTCTGTGCTGGCGAGCGGGCACGGTCATCTCGTCCTCTGTTACTCGCTTGTCCCACCCGGGATAGAGGAAGTCGGCTCAGAATTGCTGACCCGCATATGCCCGAAGAAAAGCCCTTCGCCTGGAGTTCAGTATTTGTCTGCAGTACTTTGTCTTTAAACGAGGTTGTGCGGAGTATTGTGTTCAGGTTTGTTTTAGTGTGGTTATATTATTTTTCCAGAAATAGCTTCATTTATTTTTGTTTGTAATCTACTTCAGTTTTTTTCCTCATCCCCGTTGACCTTTACTATTTTTTATTGTGTAAAACGTTTACATGCTTCCGGAAGTCAACACTGTACAGAAAGGCACGTCCTCAGTCCCCCTTGCCCACACTCCCACCCACCTCCTGTAGCTCATAACGTCGTAGACTTCTGTTTGTCCTTCCTGTTTTTCTTATTGCAAACAGGTACACATGTACAGGTACACATGTATCTTCTTACTTCCCTCTCTTTCTTATACAGAAGTACATACTAGACGTAGTCTGTTGTATTTTGTTTGTTTCACTTAACAGTATGCCAGAAATCATTCCATTTCAGTTCAAGCTCCCATATTTTTTTTGACAGCTACAGAGGACGTTAGTAGATATACCATATTTTACTTAATCAGCCTCTGATGTACCAGCCATTGAGGTTGGTTCAGGTACATATATACTGGGTTTAATAAAGTTTCATTTTTCAAAATGTGCAGTTGGTGGGACCGCTCATGCATCGTCCCAGCAGCTGGGGCGTCTCCACCTCTGGTGTTTCTCGTGTAAGTTACTTGAGCTGTTTTAAAAGCCATCACTAGGTCTTTTCCTGTGGAGCTGCTGACTGGCTGGCCTGGCCAGGGAAGCGTGAATCTTCCGTCTCTCAGAGGCGACAGCTGGGGTCGCGAGCTTCCTTCCCAGGTGGCCGCGTGTGGCCTTGTTACGAAGACCAGGTTCCTGAGCCTGTCCTGAATTCTGCCTTTGTACCACTTCTTCTTTTTGCCTTTGCCCTTAGGTCGTTCTCCGGGTCTTTGTCATTAGTGGCCGACTTTCTGGCATCTTTCTTCGTGCCGTCTTTGGGGGCATCTCAAGCTCGGAGGGCAGCTGCTACCACTGAGGCCTCGCTAAGATGTCGGGCAAAAAGCGGTTACGATATTTTGTGATTAGAAATAATGAAGATAATAACCTTATGCAAATGTATTTTCCTTTTGTTGGGAGTGTACTTCATGGTAAATCCTTAGAAATGGGATTTCTGGATAAAAGAGAACCACGTATGCAGTTTTGTTAAGATATTGCCAAATATTCCATTTTGCATTCCCACCAACGTGTGAGAATGCCTGTTTCCCTACAGCTTTGCCAACAGAAGGCACTGTCAGGTTTTTACATTTTTGCCAATCAAGGCAGTGTCCGAAGTAGGACATCTTCAAGTGTATAGTTTTATTTGTTCTTGTTGACCTGTGTTTATGAAGGATCTGTGGAGAGATTTAGACTTAGGTAGCTGCCATTATCCTTAGCTACTGATTAAACGTATTCTGACAATTGATTTTATCGGTAAAATTTTGGTTACACTGAGAAATTTGCGCACACTTTTACCACGGGAGTCCGTGTGCCATTTAAAGAATACTGTTACACATTTCTAATCCGGTATTTTTCTTTTTAACACATCTGAATGGAATACTTTGGGGGCAGAATTGCTTGTTTTTCCTCACGTGTTTAGTTTTTAGTACATAATTTTGAAGATTAAAATGTTTCCTGTGCTCGCATATCAGCATCAGTTGCTCAGTGCCTCTGAGAGGGCTTTACCCTTATTCTGTTAAAGATGTGGATTTGGGTGCCTGGAGCAGCGGTGGCTGGAGGTGCGTGTTTAAGCAGGAATCAGATCCACGAAGGACTAGTTGAGGAAGATGGGTTTTAACCTTAGTTAAACGTGTGACAGTTTCTGCTCTTTCTGTGTGTAGGGAGGGGACTTTGTTAATTTACATGTACAATGAGAATTACAATTTTAACTTTGAAAATAGTCCACCAGTGGAGTTAATGATGACCTACCTGAACTTCGAGTTCTTTGATGAAGTCGTTATCATAACTATTTCAATTGTTAGTCTAGACTATAATGATTTGTCACTTAAAGAGATAGTAGTCTACTCCTCCAATAGGTAACTGCTAGCACAGACCAAAGTTAAAACCATTGTATTTAAAAAGATTTAAATGTTGACCTGAGAGTTAAAATTATTGTTTATGTGGTTATTTGTGCTGTTTACCAAATATTGCTACTTAACCACCGTGTTCACTTAGTGAACCAGATAGTGCATTTCAGCCAGCGATATGCAGAGAAAATTTCAGTGACAGGTGGAGTTTGCATGATTTCAACTAAGAATTAATTGTTCCTCTGATCTGCCTGCTGGTATGCTATGCTGTTTTTTGCTGTCTTTATGTGCCCCGATTTTTCTATCACAGTGTGCTAAGGGTAACCTAGAACATCCGAGATTTCTCTAATTCCCTGTTTCCCCTGGCCTGTTTGTAAGTAGCTTGAAGTGCTTCCTGATGATCCTCCCATCTAGAGCTGAATTGGGATCTCTCTGCCCTTCCCGATTTTGTTTGTGTGGAAGGAGGGTGGAGGTGTCCAGACAGCACTGAGGGGGCAGGCTGAGGAGAGATGTAACTCGGGTGCTACACCTGCAGGGGGTCTGTTATCGTGGCTCACCTGATTTAAACTAATCATAATAATTAAAGGTGATTTTACTTAAAACTATCTACCCCTGCCCCCATCGTCACCCCTTGCCCCATTGTAATAATAACAGGGAGACAAATCTCATACCGACTGGAAAGAGAAAACATGGATGGAGGGGACAGAAAATGAAAGGCTGAGAAGCAGTGCATAATCGTTACATTCTTTAGGAAAATGCATTCTGATCAGTGATGTTTCTTTCTTTCTTTCCGGTTTTTTTTTTTTTTTTTTCTTTCAGGAAAATCACCAGCGCGTTAGCATTTTCTTTGACTATGCTAAACGTAGCAAGAACACTGCCTGGTCCTACTTTCTGCCCATGTTGAATCGCCAGGATCTCTTTACTGTTCATATGGTAAGTTTTGAATTGGTCACATTTCTGATTCAGGGAAGAAATGCACCCAGGCTGGTTGTGACTTGGTAACGTCCCAGTACCCAGAGGAGTGACCGCTCTGACGTTGACTTTTCAAAGCAGCGCTTCCTTACTGGATGTTAGTAATGTGGGGTGTTGGGAGGTCAGAGGAGGCAGGGTTGCTTTGACACAGTTCAAGTTTGTAGAGCATTTGATGAGCTCATTGAGATAAAAGCCTTTGGTAGGGCTTCCCTGGTGGCGCAGTGGTTAAGAATCGCCTGCCAGGGCTTCCCTGGTAGTGCAGTGGTTGAGAGTCCGCCTGCCAATGCAGGGGACGTGGGTTCGTGCCCCGGTCTGGGAAGATCCCACATGCCGCGGAGCGGCTGGGCCCGTGAACCGTGGCCGCTGAGCCTGCGCGTCCGGAGCCTGTGCTCCGCAACGGGAGAGGCCGCAACGGTGAGAGGCCCGCATACCGCAAAAAAAAAAAAAAAAAAAAGAATCGCCTGCCTGCTAATGCAGGGAACATAGGTTCGAGCCCTGGTCCGGGAAGATCCCCCATGCCACGGAGCAGCTAAGCCCGTGCGCCACAACTACTGAACCTGCGCTCTAGAGCCCGCGGGCCACAACTACTGAAGCCCTTGCGCCTAGAGCCTGTGCTCTACAACAAGAGAAGCCACCACAATGAGAAGCCCACACACTACAACGAAGAGTAGCCCCCGCTCACCACAACTAGAGAAAGCCCACGCACGGCAACGAAGACCCAACGCAGCCATAAACGAACAAACAAACAACTAAATAAATAAATAAAAATTAAAAAATAAAGCCTGTGGTAAATTCACATGTGCAAACAGCTTTAGGTGGTCTGTGACAGAATTAACTGCATTTTACTATAGAAATTAAATTTTGCTTTGAAGCAGCTGTTGTGTTTAATTTTTATTTTAATTAAGTAGTTGATTAATTGCTTTTTAATATCTTAGGTACACTCCTAAGTTTTAAACTTAGCCTGAAAGGCTGTCTTTGGAAGTGTTAACACTGAGCAGAAGGTCTAGGACATGGGAGAGTCCCTGTACAGGCCTTTTCTGTTCCTAGCGCGTTGTGGGCTGCAGGGGGCGCTTCTGAGGCTGCATTTCGTAGATGTCTACATTTTCGCAGCAAGATCCACTGTCGGCGAAACAGTTTTGAGCACACGCTTTCTCTTTCTCTCCATATCTATCTATATTCATTTATGTACTAGTACGTTCGTATATTGTATGAAACATTCGTAAAAAGAAATTGAAAAGGAGGACTCATGAAATAAACTATTTTAAAGAGTACTTAAAAAAAAAAAAACACCAGTAATATATTTTCTTCTTTCAAATTGTGTAGAGGCTGGTTTTCACTGTCTGGAAACATGATTTAAACATTTTCCTGATTTTGATTGTCTCATAATAAAATTGACAAATATATTAAAGACCACATACACATTTAGGGTAAGATTCATCATTATTCATGGTGTAGCCAAGTGTGTGTTTCCATTTCTTTATGATTGCAGTTACTTTTGGCTAATCTTTCAAATTTTGAGGGTCAGATGGTCGTTGGTTTACCCCGTGCTGATGAAGAGCTTGTGCTCGGAGAGGAAATGCCAGGCCTCATGTTCCTTTGTCTTTGCCCTTTTGCTTGTGCTTACACTGCTGATCATCTTTTCAATTTCCGGTTTCCTTACAGGGATCCTTTCGTGTCACTTATCTGTTTTGTGACAGTTAGGTCAGTTTAAGTTAGATAGCGTGTCTGTGAACTCACTTAGCGAGGCACGTGAAGACGACCGCGTGTCACTGCGAAGCGAGGGAGTCGGGGTGCTGGTCTCTGCCCCCCGCCCCCCGCCCCGTGGTGCAGCCTCCCGGATAGGCCACCACACACGCTGCCCTCTGTCACCTCGCTCGCTGTGTGCACGTCTGGGAACGGGCCTCAGTGTATTTTTGGCTTAGCTAATCAGCCTTCACGGTCTCTACTAGGATTAACTCTTGCTGAATGATTAGAGCTTTGAAACACTAACTTGCTTATAGAAAGTACTGAAAGAATATTTATTAAATTGGGTTTGTGGCTGGAGAGGTAGTATTTTATACTGCCTTTCCCCCCTCCCCCCCAGTATATCTATATCTATATATTTCCAGATTTATTGAGGTGTAATTGACAAAATTATAAGATATTTAAAGTGTACAACATGATGATTTGATAAAACACACTTATATTGCCTATTTAATAAAAAAATTCATGATTCATTTTTTTAAAACATCTTTATTGGAGTATAATTGCTTTGCAAGGGTGTGTTAGTTTCTCCTGTATAACAGAGTGAATCAGCTATACGTATACGTATATCCCCATATCTCCTCCCTCTTGCATCTCCCTCCCACCCTCCCTTCGTGATTCATTTTATAGCTTGAAGAAAATTGAGAAGTTTTTGAGTGAGGAGAAAAGGGTGTTTGTTTCTATTGACCTGTCCTCCGCACCGGGAGAGGCCGCACCGGTGAGAGGCCCGCATACCGCAAAAAAAAAAAAAAAAAAAAGAATCGCCTGCCTGCTAATGCAGGGAACATAGGTTCGAGCCCTGGTCCGGGAAGATCCCACATGCCACGGAGCAGCTAAGCCCGTGCGCCACAACTACTGAACCTGCGCTCTAGAGCCCGCGGGCCACAACTACTGAAGCCCTTGCGCCTAGAGCCTGTGCTCTACAACAAGAGAAGCCACCACAATGAGAAGCCCACACACTACAACGAAGAGTAGCCCCCGCTCACCACAACTAGAGAAAGCCCACGCACGGCAACGAAGACCCAACGCAGCCATAAACGAACAAACAAACAACTAAATAAATAAATAAAAATTAAAAAATAAAGCCTGTGGTAAATTCACATGTGCAAACAGCTTTAGGTGGTCTGTGACAGAATTAACTGCATTTTACTATAGAAATTAAATTTTGCTTTGAAGCAGCTGTTGTGTTTAATTTTTATTTTAATTAAGTAGTTGATTAATTGCTTTTTAATATCTTAGGTACACTCCTAAGTTTTAAACTTAGCCTGAAAGGCTGTCTTTGGAAGTGTTAACACTGAGCAGAAGGTCTAGGACATGGGAGAGTCCCTGTACAGGCCTTTTCTGTTCCTAGCGCGTTGTGGGCTGCAGGGGGCGCTTCTGAGGCTGCATTTCGTAGATGTCTACATTTTCGCAGCAAGATCCACTGTCGGCGAAACAGTTTTGAGCACACGCTTTCTCTTTCTCTCCATATCTATCTATATTCATTTATGTACTAGTACGTTCGTATATTGTATGAAACATTCGTAAAAAGAAATTGAAAAGGAGGACTCATGAAATAAACTATTTTAAAGAGTACTTAAAAAAAAAAAAACACCAGTAATATATTTTCTTCTTTCAAATTGTGTAGAGGCTGGTTTTCACTGTCTGGAAACATGATTTAAACATTTTCCTGATTTTGATTGTCTCATAATAAAATTGACAAATATATTAAAGACCACATACACATTTAGGGTAAGATTCATCATTATTCATGGTGTAGCCAAGTGTGTGTTTCCATTTCTTTATGATTGCAGTTACTTTTGGCTAATCTTTCAAATTTTGAGGGTCAGATGGTCGTTGGTTTACCCCGTGCTGATGAAGAGCTTGTGCTCGGAGAGGAAATGCCAGGCCTCATGTTCCTTTGTCTTTGCCCTTTTGCTTGTGCTTACACTGCTGATCATCTTTTCAATTTCCGGTTTCCTTACAGGGATCCTTTCGTGTCACTTATCTGTTTTGTGACAGTTAGGTCAGTTTAAGTTAGATAGCGTGTCTGTGAACTCACTTAGCGAGGCACGTGAAGACGACCGCGTGTCACTGCGAAGCGAGGGAGTCGGGGTGCTGGTCTCTGCCCCCCGCCCCCCACCCCGTGGTGCAGCCTCCCGGATAGGCCACCACACACGCTGCCCTCTGTCACCTCGCTCGCTGTGTGCACGTCTGGGAACGGGCCTCAGTGTATTTTTGGCTTAGCTAATCAGCCTTCACGGTCTCTACTAGGATTAACTCTTGCTGAATGATTAGAGCTTTGAAACACTAACTTGCTTATAGAAAGTACTGAAAGAATATTTATTAAATTGGGTTTGTGGCTGGAGAGGTAGTATTTTATACTGCCTTTCCCCCCTGCCCCCCAGTATATCTATATCTATATATTTCCAGATTTATTGAGGTGTAATTGACAAAATTATAAGATATTTAAAGTGTACAACATGATGATTTGATAAAACACACTTATATTGCCTATTTAATAAAAAAATTCATGATTCATTTTTTTTAAAACATCTTTATTGGAGTATAATTGCTTTGCAAGGGTGTGTTAGTTTCTCCTGTATAACAGAGTGAATCAGCTATACGTATACGTATATCCCCATATCTCCTCCCTCTTGCATCTCCCTCCCACCCTCCCTTCGTGATTCATTTTATAGCTTGAAGAAAATTGAGAAGTTTTTGAGTGAGGAGAAAAGGGTGTTTGTTTCTATTGAGAGACATGACTATTCAATACCCAGGATATATTTTATACCAAGATACAGATTTGTAACTGTGAGAACTCACAAGGGCTTGAATGACTGAGGTAGCGGCTGGCAGTTTGTTGGAGCGATTGCTCAGAACTCTGGCAAGTGATTTGGTGAAAGTCGCTAAGAAATATTTTTGTGTTCGTTTGATTTTTGCTGGTCTTATAATGAATCCGAATCTTACTTTTGAAACTCAGAATAATGCAGGGAATATCGTGAAATTCTTAAAAACACAACTGATTTTGGTTCACTTTAATGGAAATATTTAAAACTACATGTGACCATATTAGAAATATTTTAAAAAATGAAATATCTATTATCTTTGAGGAGTTGAGTGCTAAAAGAAATCCTGCAGCAAAATGGTTATGAGTCCTGTTTCTTAGGGTCTATGGTGTGATTTTTAGAATCAGTATAATATTCAGATGTATTTCTTATTTTTCAGGCAGCAAGAATTATTGCCAAGTTAGCAGCCTGGGGAAAAGAATTGATGGAAGGCAGTGACTTAAATTACTATTTCAATTGGATAAAGACTCAGCTGAGTTCACAGGTAAAAGACATTCTTCTCAGTATCTTTGAAAGGAACATAACGTCCATGTTCTCTAAAGCTATTTATGGTAATTATGTGAAATGACAAAAACTCTATGTTAAAAAAGAGGCCTTCTGAGTTTGATGAGTCAGCCACGCTGCTTGCAGGTCGGGTAGGGGCTTCACCTTTTCTGCCTGTGACCGGCTTCAGCTCAGACCTTCCTGTCTCGTCGCCACTCGGGATTTTCCCTTCATGCATTTCAGCAGGTAGGGAGGATGTCCCTTCCAGGAAGGTGGCTGCCGAGATCACACGGGTTGGAGGATTGGAAGGACGCACACAACTCCAGGGGTACACTCGTGTGAGGCTCACGAGAGAGGAGGAGAGGCAGTGCGATGGGCGAGCATCTCTGCCCTGGGACCCTGGACCATCCAGATCGGTGCCAGGAGTCTTGGTCTGGGGAGAGTTCTTTGAAAGTGTGCAGTGGGTCCTTTATGCCCTCTGATCACATACCCAGGCCAAACTGTCTGACCAGTCACACCAATAAACGACCTGGCCCTGGCTGCCACCAGGAGGGTTTCAAACTGCAGGCAGCACGGGACAGCTCATTCATTGGTCAGCCGCCTCCAGTCCTGGCCGGGAGTCCGTCCCAGGCACCACTGGCTGGCCTGGGGCTGCTCTCTCCAGCCCGAGAGGATGTCTCCCTCAGTGACTCCCTCTCAGGATTTCACCATGTCCTCGTGGGGTTGCATTTAAACCCAAACGGAAACACGAAGCCTGCTTGCTGTGGTCTCGCTGCTGTCAGTGCCCTCGAGCCCGCTTCTTTGTGGAGGAGGACAGCTTTCGGGGTGACGGCTGGCAGATGACGAGTTTTCCCTTTTGTCTTCTCGGTTCCCCAGCGCAGGGTGGATGGCGGGACACTCCTGACGGCTCAGTGGAGGGTTTCTTTTCCTTTAGGCGTCCGGTGACCAAGTGAGAGGTGGTGAGGGGGCATGGAGGGAGCGAGCCTCGGAGAAGGAGCGAGCTGACCTGGGTGGGGAGGGGAGGCGTATCTGCATCCGGAAGGAAAGGCAGGAGGGAGGCCGGACATGGAGGATGGGCCAGGAGAAGCCGTGCTGGGAGGCATGGTGGCCTCAGGGCTAGATGACAAGTAAGGGCCGATTTGAAATGAGGGCTTGGAAAGTTGTAGTTTAGGTTGCTGGTGACTTTATGATTTTAGTAGATTTTAATTTGAAGTATGAGAGAGACACCATGATGTTTTGCTTCGATTTATTTTTTGTCTTATCATTGACTGCCTTTTTGTGGGGGGAGGCTAATAACCTTTTCTGTTTGGATAGGGAGGTTTTGAAGTGTCTTGAACAAAATCAGTTATTTTTTCTGTCAACAGCATGCTTTTTTTTTTTTTTTTTTTTTTTTTCCGGTACGCGGGCCTCTCACTGTTGTGGCCTCTCCCGTTGCGGAGCACAGGCTCCGGACGCGCAGGCGCAGCGGCCACGGCTCACGGGCCCAGCCGCTCCGCGGCATGTGGGATCCTCCCGGACCGGGGCGCGAACCCGCTTCCCCTGCATCGGCAGGTGGACGCGCAACCACTGCGCCACCAGGGAAGCCCCTAACAGCATGCATTTTAACACTCTTTTGGGCTTAGTTTTTTAAAGTATTTTTACAAGAGCCACAAGTTTTGCAGCTTTTACTGAGTTTGTGAGGTATTTCAAAAAGAAGATACTTAGAACATGAAAAATACGTATGTGAAGATGAGATGTACTTATTTCTACATGTGTATCATTTGGGATCAGAGCGCTTAGTTAAAGAGGTAACCCGCCCCCCACCCCTTTCTTTTTTCCTCTTATGAGATTAGTTCTCCCTTTGAAGAAACTTCATTCTGCTTTAGCGTTAGACGTATGGTCTGGTGGTCATACGGCTCTATGCTGGCTGGACTCATAAAATGAGACCTGGTAGCAAAGAATGCACGCTGCAGTGTGCCGCTAACATTTGGGGTTGTTTCATCTTAGACTTTTCCTCGTAGGAGTAACATTTATGCTGTGCCTCACAGATGATTGGTCAGTTTTAGAATGATTAGCTGTGGTTGTAACCAATGGGTCCAGCAATCGGTGGGATATTTCTCCAGTCACTAGTGGAAGCAGAGATTTCAGTGTCTGGAACACTTTTCATTAGATTTGGTGTGAGACAAATGCTCTTAAAGACCTTTCTGTATCTTTCCAGCGCGCTTGCTCTTTTTATCGCTGAGTCTTTGGCCTTGTTCGGTTACTGTCTGGCGTTGCTGCTTTGCACGTCCTGCCCCAGGGAGAGGCTTCAGGCCTGTCCGGCCGTGCCTCGGAGTCTGGTCACCGCTTCCTCTGGGCTCTGGCTGGCTACCACCCTTGCTGTGGGCAGACACTTGTCCACAGCCTTTGGTCAGGGTGCAGTGACAGGCATGAAGCAGAGGCTTGTTCGGGCTTTTATTTTCTACTTTGCTTAAATGCCACGTGATAGCACTGTATCTGCAAGGTCTCTTTTTCTCTATCATAAGCGTTTTCTCCCTCATAAAAAGGACCACATTTTCATGATTCTAGTAGAAATAGACTTTCAAAAGTCTGAATTAGGTGCCAATTTGGATATTTTGTTCTTTGACTTTATAGAGACATTTACCAAACTTTTTACCAGTAGTTTAACCGTTATACTTTGGTTATAGGGGCTCATGCCTGGCACTTAGTAGATAAGTTATTGAATAAAACAAAATAAAAATTTCCTTTCAGAAATTCATTATCACTTTTCTCTTGCATATTCAGCTTCTGACTTTCTACCTTAAATTTTCTTTGGTCATTTCTGTGTGACAGGTGAGGTTCTGATTGTCATTATAATGTGTTAGCATTGCTGTGGGTAACCTAATTTTTAAGTTCCATGTAGTATCTTCCCATCATCAGGCACCTGTTTTCAAAGCTTTGCCACAGAATATAGTGTAGATAGTTCAGCTTAAGACAGTTGTCTCATTGGAAAAATGACTCAGGAAGTAAATCCTGAGACTTGGAAATTTGCACTAGCTTCACTTATGAAATGTAATTGGAACTTAGTATTCAGTTTATTATTGTTCCTTTTAAAATAACTTATTGATTAAGATATCATCCGGAAGAGTGTAACGACGTTTAGAATATTTTGTATCATCCCCACCTTTTTTATTAGTTGCTGATGCTCCATTCAGTAGGATTAGGAAGACAGTGATAAAATTTGCTTAGCTCTCTTTCGTAAGCTGATGAAGTAGGATAAATTAAAAACAAAACTAAGTAATAAGTTATTTATTTCGTAATAGAAACTGCGTGGTAGCGGTGCCGCTGTTGAAACAGGAACAGTCTCGTCAAGCGATGTAAGTACATTCCTTGTTCGTTCACTGGCCTCCTAACACCCTGAATTTAAGTTATTTTGAGTCACAGACATTTACTGTTTTGAAGATGTTCACTAGTCCCCCGGATGTAAATCCGTGGATTTGGTGTCACCTCCAGTTGGGTTCATGGTGTTGTGAAAGCTGTGTGTAAGCCTTTCTGGGCTGTGCGGTTGCTTTCTGCTGTTGGTGGACGTGGGACTTCCTCTTCCTGTTGCTCTTCTCTTCAGGCGGCTTTATCTCAGGCCTGAGAATCAGAGGAAGTCTGGACTCAGATGCACAAGTCGAGTGAGTAACCAGAGCTCCTCTCTGAACACTTTAGCTGTCTCATAAACGCTAACGTCTGACAGATACACGAACCCTGCGCCAGGCAGCTGGAAACAGTTCTGTTTCCCGCTGGCACGAAAACCCACCACTTGCTTGAGTTGCTCAGGGTTTAATGGGGGCCTACGTGGTGGCCAGACTCTCCCTCCCCTTTTTTCGGGCCAATCCTGCCCCACATTTATGTAGAGCCAAAAGGTTAAAGGTTAAAACTAATCATGTCCCCCCAGTTCCTTTCCTGGTTAGGGTTATCTCCCCCGGTTGGGAGTGGTTTAACTTTGCTGTCTTCAGACTAGTTCAAGAATTACCAATAGATTTGGACAAGTATGGGTTGGCATGGTTAGTGCCAGCCGAGAGCGAGGTGGGGGAAGAGTTAAAAAGGTAGGTGAGGCGTATTCAGCTTCCTTTGCTGGAAATATCTCTGGGAAACCGGAACGCACCTTCCGAGGATGGTGTCTCCCATCTGCCTGTGCTAGACCTCAGTGAAGCTGTGTGGGGGCCACGCAAGGTCCGTGTCCATAACCCGCAGGCCACACCCCTGTGTGTGTGCTCGTAGACTAGAGAGGGCGACACAGTCCATCTCAAAGCCAGGAGTGGGGCTTCTCTTGGGGCACGGGTCGAGGGACTTGACGAATAGTGTGTCAGGCCGGAAAATGACCACGCGTCTTCTGAAGTCAGAACAGGGTATAGAACTAAGTGAACAGTCTTGGGGCCAGGGTGGGGGAAGAAGGCGGTAGGTTCGAAGTCTAGATATTCAGCCATAAGCAGATGTTTAAATTGGGAATCCTTATCTTATATGACTTGAGTTTCTTTCTACCGGTTTGAAATTTTGAATAATTGTTTGATTTGAAAAATTGTCTAATTAGACTTATTTGTAAAATTTTTAAAAGGTGTTTTCGGAATAAACTTAAGTGGTTATCGAAGTGTTTGGAAGTTAGTAAAGCTCACGCAGTGAGGTGCGAGCTCTGGTGACGTGACATTCTTCTTTTACTCTTTTCTGTCCAGTGTGTGGGAAAAACAACGCTGATCTATATTGAATTGGCAGTGGTTAGTCAAAGTGGTTTATCTGGTCGACTCAGACTCGTACTTCCCAAACGGAATTAGCATCAGGGGTGATTCTGAGTGAAGGAAAGCTGGCTTTTGGTGTCCCTCTCTCTTCCCTTTAGTGCCCTTCACACCTGAACATACTCCCTGTCTCTTCCTGGAGGTTCCTACTTTTTCAGAAGGCTGTCAACTTGGAAGGCAGACTTAAAGAAGTTGACGGAGAGGTGTTAGCACTTCCTTTGATACTTGTATTTCAGGAGGGGATCAGAATTGGTAGCTGGTATGTGTGGAGCTCTTCCTAGGTGCCTGGCAGTGTTTTAGTCATTTTGCATTTACATCTCCTTGAATGTTCACCCCCGTCTTTGACATCGGTCCTACCAGAAGCCACGTTGTAGGGATGACAGTGTGGCTGGAGAGGCAGCCGGCTCGCCCAGGGTCGTCCGCTCATGGTGGCAGAGCCCCCAAGGAGACGAATTCCCCACCGAGAGGATTCTGAGGCGCCTGGACTGGACGTGGAGCTTTAGGCATTCTCCAAGTTGCCTCACCTACTCAGACTTGTAAAGAATATCGATGTTATATCTTAAAATCCCTTTAGGTTTTCAGACAGCATAGAAAAGCAGTTTGGTAAACTGCATTCTGTGCTGTTGCCACTTGATGTCAGTATAAAACAAACAGAACAAAGCTTTACACAGCAAAATGAGAAATTAGCAGGATGCAACAGTCTTGACTTTTAAAATGGCACAGAAGCATCATCATAAGTTATGAGTGGATCATTACAGACATTTTTATTTAAATGACGTTATATAAATGAAATTTTCTAAAAATGATTTGTGTTGTTTTTACCTAAATCTAAAACTAATAAACTACATCACATGACATGTACTTACCCTAACTTACCTTCAACTGTCTGTTCAGTTCTTTGTTGGCTCTTGCACGGGAATTATCAGTCTTCTACTTTTCCGAGGACGTCGCCCAGGCTTAGATGTTGATTGCTGGGCTGCTGCCCTGACAAAAAGAGGAACACCGTGATCCCTCCCAGCCTTTGGAGGAGTCAGGAGAATCTGGGCATTCTTTTCCCTCTGTTCAGCTTCCTTCATACCCGTCCCGTGTGCAGGGGACCGTGGTAACTCCGCTCCCGCGTCCTGTTCTCTGTTGTAGACCTGGTCCGGCCCCGGTTATTGCTGGATGGACATGGTTTCGTTGGTAGTAAGTAACGTGAGTAAGTTGCCAGGTTCTCCATATTGCTCATTTTATCTTGCCTTTTAATGTTCTGGAGCAGTTCTGTCCAGCAGAACTCTCCGGGGTGATGGCAGTGTCCTTTATATCTGCGGTGTCCACTCTGGTAGCCCCACGTGGCTCTTGAGCCCCTGGCAACCTGGCACGTGTGAGTGAGCAAGTACACTCGCAGTTTTTTGTAGGCTTTTTGGTTTGCTTGTTTACAGCTTTGTTGAAATCTGTTTCTCATCCATAAAATCTTTCCATTTGCCATTGGGTTAGTATATTTACAGGGTTAGGCGACCATTGCCACCATCTGATTTTGTAGTGCTTTCAACACCCCAGAAAGAAACCGTGTCCGCCGAAACAGTCACCCCCATTCCTAACCCCCCTGCCTAAACTCTGGCAACTGCTCACTTACTTTCCGTCTCTGCATTCACCTCTTCTGGCCACTCTCTGTGCACAAGTCACATAATATGTGGTCATCCGTGACTGGCTTCTCTCACTTAGCGTATGTTTTCAGGATTCATCGATGTTTTAGCATGTAATAACAGCATTGTAGAATGAAAGGGGAAAAAAAAAACCTTAGCTTTTTTGACTTTTGGCCACATTCCTTAAACTGTTTTCTCTGACAGTTCTAATATCCTTGTTAATGTGAAGGTAGTTTTACTGCTTTGACTCTTTTAAATTTAAGGCTCTGTTTTTAATTTAAGACTTTTCAGTCTTTCAGAAGAGTTGGAGGACTTTAACGATTTGGTTCTTCACCGTTTGTCCATAAGTGTATCAAAAGTGCTACCCGAGTAGCAGAAATGAGGGTCTGCGTCAGGAATTCACATAGTGCAGGCCTCTTATTTAACTCGGGTCCCCTCTAGCCTGTGATTTGTAAAGTCTGTGAGGACCCAGAGAAGTTGACAGTCAATTATGTGTCTTGGTGCAGGTTTCCAGAGCATTGCTGTTTACCTGAAGCCATTTTTGGATGATCTTCTTTGTATCCTCTTATCACAAAATTAGTACGTTTTAAACATTGTGGATCATTAAAATATATGCAAAGAATGTTAAGAAAAGGAGAACAGATAAGAACCTGTCAGTTTTGCTTTTCTGATCAGATATTTGGAAGGCTTGCGTATATTCTGGCAATGCAAAGGAAAATTAAATGGTAAAGTATTTCAGTACCAGGCTTTCTTTTACATATCATTTTCAAACTATAGCATCAATAACAATAATAAGGTCCCCTAATATTGTACATTGGATGTGGAAGTTGCATACAGAGCAATGATTTATAAGGTAAATCATATTTTCTTAAGTCTGCAATAATTTTTTCCTACAGTAAAGAATCCCAGTCATCATGTAATTAAATTACACGCCTAAGAAAATTAGATTGAAAGCGATACTTGAAGGAGATTTATAAATTTGTAAATTAACAGTGAAATTACATTCTTGGTAAGACTTAAGTCTAAGATGAAATTATCTTAAGTTAATTTGAGTATTAATATAGGTATTTTATGAGTATTGACTAGAGGGTCTCTCTTAATAAGCCAACTTCAAGAGAATTCTTGCATTTTATGTGTTTTAGTTCCTGAATATGAAGTAATAATGACAAGAATAATAATGATGATAATGTACCTTACAGTTGTTTTGTGTTTAACTGATGTGAGTTCAGATTTCAGTAGCAGAGGTTTTTGTTTTTGTTTTGTTTTTTAATTTAGGGCTATTTTTTAAAAATCGGGCTGGTATTGCTTTCCTTTATTGATGAGACAACAATTTTGAAGAGTTTAAAGTGATTTGCCAAAGGTAAATTGGCAGAACTTCTGACTGACAAAACCTCTCTCCCTCTTTGCCTCCCTTCCTTTCTTTGGTCACTTATTTTTATGTCATAACTTTGTTGGGGAGGAAAAAATTATGCTCTGCTCCGTCTGGGTTCTTCTGTCTGGCCAAAGAATTAAATTGACGTGAGACAGATTAACAGGAGAAAACCAGATGTGATTACGTATGTACAGGGGCCCCGTAATATGAGGCCGCGGATGTGGCGCCTGAGAGGAGGAGAAGGGGGTGCGGGGGGGACTTCAGCAGGGAGAAGGCAGTTCACACGGAGGTGGGAAAGCAGATGTTTGGTGACAGGTGCTTGCTGGGCCTGCAGGGACAGTGGGACACACAGAGGACTCTGGTCTCCCGGCCCTGTGCGGCTCCCCCCGGCGCCGACCCGTGTGCTTTGTAGATCTCCGGTGACAGTGCCCTTCCTGGACCAGGGCCTTTGTCTGAGTTCTTTAGGTAGTTAAGGCGCAGGTAAGAAGACAGGCTTCTTGAATCCTCTGCTTTCAAAGAATAGTCACCCTAAAATAATCCTCACGCCAAAGGGACCCACTTAAGGTGGCAAATTTTGTTTCCCTACAGCTTTTACGTAAAGTGAAATAGACAGATTTTTAAGTGTTCAGCTGAGTGCATTTATACATCATGTGTCCTACTCAATACTTTCCTTCGCCTCGGCTCCCACAAAGGTTTTCGTTATTATGCATTAGTTTTGCCTGACCTTGAACTCCATAAAAGTGGGATCATACCCAGTGTGAACTCTTGTGTGTCCGAATTCTTGTGCAGTATTGTGTCAGTGAGAGTCACTCACGTTGCACTTGGCAGTAATTCATCTCTTTATTGCCGTGTAGTAATCTAGTAAATGAATATTATCCATACTCTTGTTGACGGATATTTGAGTTAGTTCTGGTTCTTGGCTGTTGTGAATATCTTGCTATGAACATCCTTGTCCATGGCCTTCGGTAGACGTAACCACTTACGCCTGGAGCACTTCTAGAACGGAGTTGCCGGGGTACGGGTTACATGTGAACTTAGGTCCAGCAGTCCAGTCACTTTTCTAAACCAGTTTACACATCGTCAGCGAAGTAGGAGGGTTCCAGCTGTTCCAGTTTCCTCCTGACACTGATGTTGTCCTGCATTAGTGTCTAAAGTGGACGTCGTGATAGAAGCAAAGATCACACGTAAGATGTGCACGCTCGCTCTTTAGCTCTATGAGGAGAGATTCATTACTAGTCGTGACACATTGGACACTTTGGGATGGTTGGTCATCAGTCCTGGAGGGTTTCATGTAAAGCTGGTTTCTGGGGTTTATTTTGGTCGATGGTGTGTTCTACAAACTCAGCTTTGTGCTTCACTGATATACCACTGGACACACGTGTGTTTCCACTGCATCTGAGACAGGGGCTCTTCTCTGCACTGCAGACGTCTTTTTTTTTTTTTTAAGCGCCCTTGATTCCAAAATTTAGAGGAATATTATCTTTACTTTTTCTCATTTAGTTTATACTTAAGTCCCAGCATTATGGAGATGGATATTGAAAATTGGTTTGTAAACATTGTTATAGCATGAGTTTTACTTTGGTACAATGTCGCTGCAGTTTTTATGTTTATCTTTCGTTGCTTACTTGCTTTGTAATTCCTCACTTCTTGAATTACTTTGTAATTCTGCAGAATATGGATTTGGGAGATCCTCTTCACCAGGAAGGTGAATTCTGTCAGTTGCTGTTTTCCTTATGTGATTATTCCACTATAATATAGGAGAATTTGCACTTTCAGCAATATTGGAAAATTTATCTAATGATGTTCTCTTAATGTGCTGAGAAGTAAGGTTAGTTTTTCTCTCCCAGGGAGGTCTGTGTGTTTGAGAGTACACATTGTAGCTGGTTCTCAGCCCAGCCTGTCATATATTAGCTAATGAGATTATCCCCACACCCCTTGGGATGTGCCCTGTTATCCCCGTTTTATAGGTGGGCAGCTCATTCAAGGGCACACGGCTTGGAAGTGGCTGAGCATGGCAGGCTGGTTCCGGAGCCTTTGTTCGTAACTGTTAAGCTGCATCAGTGCCTTTCTTTCATGGTGGTGGAGTTAACATTGGAGCTGTGAGTCAGTTCAGCTGGAGAGAGGAGGGGCGAGAGCTTTCCCGGAAGCAGCTGGAGGTAGAGGTCTGGTTCTCTGGGGGAGAGCAACTGTAGGACCTGGCACTTTAAGGTCACTGCTGATCCTAGCATTTGCCATGTTGGTGGAGTGATAATGTATCCGAGAGGTAGGAACCTGGTGAGAATTCTCTCAAGAAAACTTCATGCGTTGGGAGGAAGAAAGGTGCTGAGATTGGTGCAAGGTTTAGGGATAATTTTAAGGCGGGAAAGATTGAGCGTATTTAGGAGCCGAGGAGAGGACACCTGCCCGACAGGTCGGAGCTACCGGGAGGGGTCGGGCTGCTGGGGTGCTGTGCGGGAGGGGCGGGACACAGGCCTTGCTGGGGCCGTGGTCCCGGACAGGAAGAGCTGTCTGCCTCTGCTCGGCGAGAAGGGCCGTCAGGGCAGTTCAGTTGGGGGGCGCGATGTTGGCCGCTCAGTGACTCGCTAGCTGATGGTCTCCGTTTTTTCTCTCAGTGCTGAGGAGAGGGAAGAGAGCAGGACAGGAGGGTAGAGGTGAAGGTGTGCGCGTGGCTCTGGGGATGGCAGCGAGAGCAGACAGAACTGCTTGATGGCTCTGCGCGGCTGTGCAGTCTTCTCCAGCAGTGTTTGAATGAGCTCGGTGTGGGGGAAGAGTCGGTGGCTCGTTGGGTTCTTTGAAGGCTGACTCTGTTCTTCTAAAGTCATTGAATAACTTTGTACATGAGACTAACAGGACAATGTGAGAGAAAGGTAAGGAAGTGATACAGTTTACTTTGTTTAATTGAAGGCAGTAACTCGGTCATTTATCAGTGTTGCCTTCACTGTGTACTTTGAAAATAATTTCTGGACTGGTATTGGACTGCCTCATGGTGCATCACAGGAGAGAGTGCAGTTTTAGAAGCAGCATCTTTTAAAAAAATTTTTTAATAGATCTTTATTGGAGTATAATTGCTTCACAATACCGTGTTAGTTTCTTTTGCACAACAGAGCAAATCGGCCATATGCATACACATGCCCCCTCCCTCTTGCGTCTCCCTCCCTCCCTCCCTATCCCACCCCTCTAGGTGGTCACAAAGCACCGAGCATTCCTGTCCTGCCCCTACGTTCTTGAGAACATTTTTTTTTTTTTAAGATTCCATATATATATGTGTTAGCATTCAGTATTTGTTTTTCTCTTTCTGACTTACTTCACTCTGTATGACAGACTCCAGGTCCATCTACCTCACTACAAATAACTCAATTTCATTTCTTTTTATGGCTGAGTAATATTCCATTGTATATAGATGCCACATCTTCTTTATCCATTCATCTGTCGATGGACATTTAGGTTGCTTCCATGTCCTGACTATTGTAAATAGTGCTGAAGCAGCATCTTTTACATGCTCGTTTATATGTGAGTCCTGAAGCTGTAACTAGCAACGAAGAATCCATTTTTTAAATGTGTCATGTATTTCAACATAGTAGGGTAAATGGACACAGATAAGAAAAAGACTTACAGTGAACCAAGAAATTCTCATGTTGAGAGGAAATCGATGATAAATGGAAGAGGAGAGAGTGCCCTAGGCTGCCTTTTACTCATTATTGTAGAAACCTTGCTTAGGCTGTCTCTCTAAACAAGGAAGATGGAATTCTCCTTTTCACAAAGGGTTACTTAGCTGCTGACCTAATTGGAAAAATACATATATATTTTTTCCGATTATGGAAGATTGTTTTCGAGCTGAAAATTCACTTTTTATTTGGTCATTAATTTCCGCGAATGTTTTGCGTTTTCAGGCAAATTAAGTTACTGGATATAGTGTGCTTTTGGGCAACTGTGTTCACTACTTTCTAGGTAAAATCTGAGATAACCTTTCCAGGATAACTTCTGATTATTCCACCAAATATATCGTATTGTGTTTTTGTACTTGAGGGCCTGGAATTCTTTGAAGTGTTAGGGTTTAACAAACTTAGTTTAAATTAAAGCATAGAGCTGAAGTGGCATCATGTTTAGTAGGTTTTGTGAATTCATATGACATCCACGATCCTCTCCTTTCTTTCTTTTTTCTTTTTGTTAGCATGTTCTCTAAGGCTGGGGTCTGAAATTTCCCCTTGTCCCTCCATTTCTTATAGATGTAAGGCTCATGGTAAATACTTAGGGAGGCGCCCAGGCCAGGTGTTACTACCAGCTTTCCTAACACGGAGGAGCGTGCAGCTCCTTGGGGATATTTATTCTATTTATTTCAAGCTTCAGGTTTAACCTCAGTTTCTCTAACATAGTGCCTGTTGAACTGATAGTTTTAAAAAAAATCAGTCTTTTTCAGGTGTTTAAGTAGACTTTTTATATGCTGTATAGTTTTTTTTTTTAAGTTCTTATTTATTGAGTTTCTCTGACATGTCTAGCTCTGTGCTAAATGAATTACTTTACTTAATCCTAAGAGTACCCTTTCAGGGTGCTTGGGGGTATGATCCTCATTAAGGATGAAGAAATTGAGCATTGAAAAGGTTCGGAAACTTGCTCAAGATCATTCAAACATGGGCCTGTCTCAAAGCATACACTTTTATCTCTTTCATTTGACTGTTGTTCTTTGATACTTGTATAATTATGAAGAGCAGTATTCTCTGTATCATGCCTCTATTCAGGGCTAAGTGAAACATTGCAAGATAATAAGCTGTTTATCAAGCCATAGCAAAGGCACAATTACTCTGTTCCTTGATTTCCCTGACTGGGTGTGTTCAGTGGGCTTCAACCATGTAGGCTTAATTTGGCCAAAGAAGTCAGCTTCATTTCTAGGAGGAAGAGAGAAGAGCAACAAGGATTGACTTTTGAAAAAATATTGGAGACTTTTGGACTTTTCAGATGATGAGAAACTCTAGTAAAAACCACTCCAGAATTCGGTATCTGTGTGACCCTGTGACTTGAAGTGCTTTCCGGTTTTAAACGCTGTGCTTCCCCCCGCACAGAGCTCCCAGTATGTGCAGTGTGTGGCCGGGTGTCTGCAGCTGATGCTTCGAGTCAACGAGTACCGCTTTGCCTGGGTGGAAGCAGACGGGGTGAACTGGTGAGCACCCTTTATTTTGACTGTGGAGTAACATTTGAAAGCATCTCTCCTTGACAATTTCAAAGAAATGAATACATTTAATCATCTAAAAGAAGGTTTTTTTTAAAAAAATGTCTTGTGTGAGGTTTCTGTGCAGAAGACTCTCTAGCGACTCAGAGCCCCCGTTTCCCTGGAGGTGTGTCAGGTCGGCTCCCTCTCTCTCGTATGGAACGTTCCAGACTCCAGCAGGAGAGCAGGCGCTCAGCACAAGCACAAGCATCTTGTCTGTGCACACGGTTTAGCTTTCCCTGTCATTTCGGAGAACTTTGGTTTCCGTGTAGGGAACAGATTACCAGTCAAATTCCCGCAAGTCAGCCAAGGGCCAGCTTTGCAGGCGGCCCTTTCTGAGGATAGCTGTCTCCGGACCATGACGTTAACTCTTTTCCGCCCAGAAACTTAAAGGTGGACCACACAGACGGTGTTTCCAGTCTTTTTACTTTCTTACAAGTGATGCAGTATCTTGGGCAGTACAGTAAGAAAGGATGATTATTTCTTTTTTCACTGTTACATAGTCTCCTAGGTGATTGCGTCATTCTCCAATTTTCTTATCATTTTAGTCTTTAATAGTTATTAGCATAGTTGAGAATAATGGATGAATAATGATGAAATAAGATTGAATGGATGATGAAATAGTGTGATTCTTCAAATTATAGTTAACAAACTCACCAAGATCACATAGTGTATCTTAGGTTTTTAAATAGGTCCAATGGACCTGTATTGTAATTGCAAGATAAATTGAATTTTATTCTATTAAACAAAGAGTAGATTTTCCTTTTTGTTCTTTGGAAGACCTGTAAGAGAGAATAAAAGTCATGAAACAGCAGTTTATACAAATAGTTATAATGACTCAAAAAATAAACTCAAATACTAGAATTTGGTCCAGTGCACCGAGGCTAACGAAATGTTGCTGTTCAAAATATTGTTGGCACTAATATTTTGGAGGAGGGTAAGCAGTATTAACTATTCAGTTTAGCAACAAGAGCAGGCATAAGTGCAGTCTAGAATATTCCATGTTCAACCTACACACTTTGATATGCTAATGCCCACTAACAAGGTTAGTAGTAATCAAATTAATACAGAGACTTTTAGGTTGAGAACAGGCGTTAATAAAGGTAGAATCTGTTAACTTGCTGATAGTAGGGCAATTTAGAAAAGTCATTGAATTTTTTCACTTTTTTAGAAAGAAAACACGTACTTTTTACTCTGCCATTTCTTTTGTTTAGGGTCAAAAGTTTTCTTTTTTTCCTTTTTGGTGCTCCTCAAATCACAAGCAGGGATCCTGAGAGGAGAAAAAATTGTAAGCATAGCCTGTTTGAGGAGAGTGGAAGAGGACTGATGGTTTAAGACCCCAGGACCTTTTAATCTCTGCATAGTTTCCTTTCTTTCCTTCTTGGTTGCACGAATGACACACACTCTTTCCGAAAGTTTCTGGGCCCGTGTAAGACCAAGAGTATGCTTTGACTTCACTAGAAAGTCTGAAGATTAGCACTGATTTTTTAAATACTGGAGCTAAAAGGGGGCTTTTGCTGGGGTAATTGCTTCCCCAAATCCAGCGGCCATTTATGAACATTTATATCCTGACATTTGAAGTATTTTGAAAGTATAAAGTAGTATATAAATGCAAGGTAAGATTAAAAAAAAAATATTGCGTGGTGAGATGTGAGGGGCCCATGGGTCTGACGAACGGCAGGAAGTGTGCACGTCAGCCAGTGGTCAGCTGTTTGTCTCCCTCGTCCCTGCGTTGGCATATGTTTTAAAAAGAAAAATCTTAATTAAAAAGCAGAGCACAAAATAGTTACTTTGGCGTCACGGACCTTAACCTCCTTTCTGATCTTGGATTTGACACTTTGTGTTTTTTGCGCTCTCTGCGTGATGTTATACCATATTTTATGGGGAGTAAAGGAAACATATGTGGTCCTTTCCTTTAAGAGATATACAGCCTAGCTGGAAAGTATGAAACACCTAACAAAGGTAGCACATAGGATGCCACAGCATCTTTTAGTAACTTTTCCAGTGACGTTAAAAGTAACACTAAACTCAGCAGTTTGCGAGGGAGAGCAGAGACCTACATGGTAATTAGCACCCGCTGGTTCTTCAGGCCCAGCTCGAGGGCCACGGCCTCTGGGAATCCTCCCTCCCCCTGCACTGGGCTCTCAAGGAACGTGGACAGTGTCTTCTTTCTGCCCATTTTATCCCCGTGCCTTGCTCTGTACCTGCCACATAGACCCTCAACAGATACTTGTTAAATGACCGTGTTTGGGTTTCTGTTGGGCCTTTGTGTCCTTTGTCCCCCTTAGCGCGCTCTTCCCGCCTCATTGGATTCAGAGTTAGGGTTCTTGCCCCTGAGGGAATCCCTGCCTTATTCCAGTGAACGGGCCTCATTTTGCTTCATTAGGGCGTTTCTGTGGTTGATATTTGGGTAGAGAAGACCACCTTGTCTCTGCAACAGAAGCCCGTCTATTGTGGGCACACTTTTACTCTGTTCAGCTTCTCTGCGGTGTCCGCATCGCTGAGCACGCCTCCCCTTGAGACCTTCCGTCTGGGTCTCAGCACCAGTGTATTGGCCTTGAGCTCTCCTTCGCCCCTCTCATCGTTAAAAATTTTTCCTTTTAACAGAGAGAATTTAATGTGAAGAAGTTAAATTCTCCCTAGGTATAAACTAGGTATAAATTTGTGAACTGGGTTTCTGAAAACAGATAAATAAAGGGACTCTCAAGTGTCAGAGGTCCTACTACCCCTAAAGCGGGGAGCAAAGGGTAAGAGGTTGGAGTTGCCAGGATTCACGGGCTGCAGGAGGGGCTGCATGAAGTGAAGTTCAGGCCTGGAGGGGACAGTACAGCTCAGCTGGGGCCGGGTCCCCATGCTCGAGGTCGGGGACCCAGACGGCGGGTGCTAGTGTCTCGAGGGTGCAGGGACGCTGGTTCTGCCAGAGCCCATGCAGGATGAATTCAGCCGCTGCCGCAGGTGAAGAAGCGTGCCGAAATGATGCCGGCAGGAACAGGAGGTCGACAGGAGAGGTCCCTTCTTTCTCCATCCCTGAGTCAGCTGCGAGCACCTCCTGCCGCCGAGCCAGCGGGGAAAGCGGAAATGGGGAGCGCGGAAAGTGAGTTGTCAGCCACATCCTCCCAGAGTGTAGCAGGCTGATCTTAACAGGTGGAACAGTCAGAGCGCAAAAGAAGCCAGGTACCAGGGTGCTGATAGTGTAAAATGCTGTGCTTTGACCGCTCTTCAATGCCGGCATCAATATTAAATAAAAGCAGGCCTTACGTACCAACCGAAAGTAGAACAGATTCAGGGGAGAAATCATGCATGAGAAAATTAAGGGCAATTCAGCGAATTTATAAGTGTACACAAATCACAAAAATGGGGAAATGGCACAAATATCAGCCTTCCACTAAGTTAGTAGTTGTAAATCGTAAAATTAGATTTAAAATGTATTTAATTTTGTTAATAGACTTTTATTTTTTAGAGCAGTTTTAGGTTTACAGAAAAATTGGAAGCACAGAGAGCGCCCATATGTGCCTGCCCTCCCAGAGTCTTCCCTGTTACTAGCAGCTGGTGTTAGTGTGATACCTTTGTTTCAATTGATGAACCAATATTGATATGTTCTTACTAAGTTTACATTAGCGCTCGCTCTGTGTTGTACATTCTGTGGATTTTGAGTTCTCTTTAACCCTTCTGGTCGCTGTTTAACCGTCTGATTTGATGGTTTCTGTCCCTTGTGTGAATGTAGGCATGCCCCAGGGAAATTTCCTTAGCGCTTTCCTTGGTGTAACCTGTCATTTTCACACCGCTTTCCCAGTTTCCTTACCAGTAAGACGGGAGGCTGAACTAGAAGCTTCTGAGGTTCTGACCCCAAATTTGATGATTGGCTGTGTGTCAAATTCAGACTCATGACAGGCTTTTCCCAAACTCATTTCCTCTTTTCTCTGTCGAGTTTCCTAAATATTTTTTAAAGCTATAAATGATCCTCTTGGATCATTTTCAGTCCAGACTGAAAATCTTGATTATACCGTCTGGCTTCACTGAGATGTGCATCCGCTGTGTCACCATGTCCTGAGGCTTTTACTTCTTGAATGTCCGTCAGGGTCCTCCTACTCTTCCCTCTGTGGGCCGTGCTCCCTGCAGCGAGGGCCGTGGTGTCCTGAGACTCTGGAGAGAGGCTTACGTGACGCCGTGCAGGACTGGCCTCTGTGAGCAGGGGTCTGGCTTGCTCGTTCCTTCGGGGGGAAAAAGAGAGGACGTGATTCAGAGAGACTGATCCATCCGCGCAAAAAGAACAATCAGTTATTTCTTCTCTCCTGTTGTGCTGTCATGTTAAATGTTTTCTCAACGTGTGTTCCTTTCAGCATCATGGGAGTTCTGAGTAACAAGTGTGGCTTTCAGCTCCAGTATCAGATGATTTTTTCTATATGGCTCCTGGCGTTCAGTCCTCAGATGTGTGAACACCTGCGACGCTACAACATCATTCCTGTTCTGTCCGACATCCTGCAAGAATCGGTCAAAGAGAAAGTGACAAGAATCATTCTTGCAGCATTCCGGGTACGTGTTTTTTGTTTTTTGGGTTTTTGTGTATGTGTGTGTGTGTGTGTGTGTGTGTGTGTGTGTATAAGGCTTTTTTTTTTTTTTTTTTTTTTACTGTGGAGTATATTTCAGGGCTTTTAGCAGGTGGGAAAAAGTTGCTTGTTCTGCATGTAGTTATGGAACTGTGGCATCTTGGTGAGCTTGGAGTAAAATATCACAGTTTGTACTCATGGCAGGGGGAGTGGACAGGTGGGGGGAAGCCATCTAAATGGATGACACGTAAGAGTGTCTGGGAGATGGTAGACCTACAAATCCAAGCTATTGGCTTTAGAATTTGTGTTTTTAACCATTGTTTGTTCTTACGCTTTCTTTAAACAAACAACGACAAATCAAAAATAAAAGGCTGTGCAGATGTATTGCAAAACCATAAGTAGCGTAGACACCACATTTGCCAAATATAGTCACTGACATCTTTCAGATTTTTCTAAGCAAATAGAGATAAATATCTAAATAGGTGTCTAATTTTGTTTTGTATATAAAAGAGTGGTGTCATGTTATAAATACTGTTTTATAACTTTATTCTTAACAATATATAATAAATGTGTTTTCATTTTCCTGTAGTAAATCTTCAGTATTCTTTTCAGTGGCTATATTCTACTGTGTTGATGTAAAGTGGTGTATTTAATCAGTGTCCTCTTGATGGAAATGTGAGATGTTTCCAGTTTCTTTTACATTATGTTTTCCCACTTTGATGAGTATTTCGGTTGGGTACGTTTCGGAGATGGAATTGCTGAGTCAAAGAATATACTTTTTACTAGTTCTTATAGATAATGTCAAATCACCTTTCAAAAATTTGCAAATTTATGTTTCCAGTAATTACATATTGGACAGGAATACAGAGAGTCCCTACTTTCTCTTAGTGCGTGGACTTTTTTCTAAATTGGAAGCTGTTCATGAAGTTGGCTTGAAAACTCTTCTAAAAAAATAGGTTTTCTTAATTGGTGAACTGTTAGGAAAGATAGTCATCCTTGATTCAATGTCTTTGCAATTAGATTATCCTAGAAAAATGTTTTGTATTATTAGTATTTTTTCCCTTTGTATGACTTTCACTTCTGGGAAATAGATCAACAGTTGCCTGAGTGATAAACGTGGAAGTGAATCGTATTTTTTCAGCTCATATCTACCTACCCTTTTCTGTATGTTAGTTACATATTTTTTACGTTAAAATATCTATCTTTCCAAATGTTGAAGATTATAAACATTTAACACAAAATTATTTCTTTTGATAATTTGTTAATAAGGTGACTTGTTTGTTTAAGGTGAAATATAGATGTGGGAAGAACTGCTATAGAACTCAGGGTCTTATTTCAGCTGTTCTCTTGTTTCATCGACTATATCTCTACACTTGTATCTTTCCCCCTCAGTTTTGATAAACTTACATGGTTTTTTATAAGTGTCATTTAGATAATATAGTGAGTGCTGTGAGTTTTAGGAAGAAATCAGATACTAATAATTTATAGTAATGGATTGAGATTTAATCTAAAGCTCAGGATAAGCTGCTTTATTTTGTTTTTGTTTTTTTAAAAATAAATTTATTTATTTATTTATGTATTTTGGCTGCGTTGGGTCTTCGTTGCTGCGCGCGGGCTTTCTCTAGTTGCGGCGAGCGGGGGCTACTCTTCGTTGCGGTGCGCGGGCTTCTCATTGCGGTGGCTTCTCTTGTTGCGGAGCACAGGCTCTAGGTGCACGGGCTTCAGTAGTTGTGGCGCACGGGCTCAGTAGTCGTGGTGTACGGGCTTAGTTGCTCCGCGGCATGTGGGATCTTCCCGGACCAGGGCTCAAACCCGTGTCCCCTGCGTTGGCAGACGGATGCTTAACCACTGCACCACCAGGGAAGTCCATTTTTGGTTTTTTTTGAGACAAGCCATTTGTCTTATCAAATCATTTATTTATTTATTTATTATCACAGTTGATTTATAATATTACATTAGTTGCAGGTGTATAACGTTGATTCAGTATTTTTATAGAGTATACTCCATTGAAAGTTATTACACAACAATGGCTGTCGTTCCCTGTGCCGTACAGTATGTCCTTGCTGCTCATCTGTTTCACACACAGTAGCTCGTATCTGTTAACCCTGACCCCTGTCTTGTCCCTCCCCCTACACCCCCCAGCATAAACTGCTTTGCCCATAATGTATGTGGCAGCTGTTCTAGCTGAGCTTCCCACAGACCTTGCTTAGTATGTTGTCCCTTCTCTAGTTCCTCCTCCCATTGATTTTCATGTTAAGTCATTATTATGTTAGATAAAAGGGTCATTGGAAGCAGGTACCTCTAATATGGGTATATGGTAGGTGAGAGGTGTTTGTTGATATTAGCTGGATCCTACCTTTGAGCTGTTCCCTCCCCCTCTCCTTCCCTCCCCCTTCCCTATCCTATCCTATCCTTTCTTTTTCCTGTTCCTCCCACCACCCCCCATTTCATGGATTATCTATCTGTCCACCTCTCGATGCATCAGATGTTTATTGAACACCAATTATGGAAGGCTGAATATGACAAGATACTTTTTCTCAGGGACTTTGTATTTTGTTTGAATCTGTCTTTGATGGAGAGACTTCATGAAGTCACCATGATGAATGTTTACGGTATACAAAGTTCAAAAAATCACGAGAAGTATAAAGCCAGACTGAGATTCTTAGTTTTCTTTTGACCTGATTTGGGAGCTCTCCAGATTAATTATCTGCTCTTTATGGAAATTTGAGGGGTACAATAGCATAGCCCTTTTCTAATTTTCCTTTCCACATGTTGTGTTAGCAAGAGTGTAGGCTCTGGAGTAGACACGCCTAGGGGTGAATCCCAGCACTAGGTTGCTGGAAGAGTGGTTTGAACTCTCAGAGCTGATTTTTCCACTTGTGAAAGGTGGTTAGTGATACTTAACTCGCTTCAAGATTGGGTAAGAATTCAACGAAATAACAGGCGAAATGCCTGGCAATAGTAAATATACAATCTGTGTTTATTTTCCTGCCTTTTCGCTCCATAAAAGCATAAAATACTAGCAATTTGCCTCTTTAACGCCCACCTGTAGAAATTGCATTCTAAGTTAATGTGGAACCTAGGCAAAGATCAAGTGCTGTTCTGTTTGATTTAGAAAAGACAGCATGAATATTTTACTAATGTTTAGCAAGATTTAAAAATCTTATTTATACTTCATTTGCAGTTTCAATTTTTTACCCACAATGTGTCGAACTTATGCTAATTTCTCGGCTTCTATTGTCTAATTTGGATTTCAGATTATTTAAAATACACCCAACCTATTGACAGGTATATTAGTTTTTTGGACTCTCCTTGATAAATTGGGACGGTATAATCATTGCATGGTTATACTGAAGACTGAATATCAGAAAAACATCTTTAGACATCCAGAACTTTAATGTACACAACTGAGTTAAAATCGAGCCATTAGTAAGGACATAGTAAAGCCATTTGATTTAGACCATCAAATAGGTGTAAAAAATGACGTGTTCTTTTTTTTCTTCGTTATTCTCAAATTCCTGTAACCTTTAATAAAGATTTCACTGATTAGGTTGTTTGAGGATTGTCTAATTATGCACTTTTCCCCACATCCTGAAACTCAGGAGGGGAATTTTTGTGCTTTTGGAAGCTTGCTGAGCTGCTGTGAGCTGAAGAAATCTAGCAGCTGTTAATTTTTTTTTTTTTTCCATTTGGCTGGGTGAATTTGTTTTTGAAAATGTCTGTCTCACTTATTCATAGCAGGTGCTGAACTCCAGGTCTCCATGAATGTTATTCCATTGGTTAACTGATATGTCAATCTTTCGTTTCTGAAATAAATTAGAATGTTTTTTGAGGCTGTGACTGAGAAAGACATTCAAGACCATATTTGTTGTGTAGAGTTTTTCTCTTTTTGGCTCTGTTTAGTCAAGAGCCTCCATAACATGTCAGATAATAAGATAAATTGTATTTTACAACTGCATAGTTTTCAGCATAAAAGCTCAGAAAGAAATACCACCAAATTGAATTTGGATTTACATTAGCTGTACTAACCATGATGTTTAACTCACACCCACACGCATATGCACACACAGACACAGACAGACAGAGACTTACATCTTCCTGTGCAGACAGTTCACAGTCATAACCCCTTCAGAGAGACCTGCTCTTGTTTGGGTGTATGGGGCCTGTTTTGCCCACTGCTTTGACAAAGAAGTGTTGCTATCAAGAGATTTTATTCCTAGGTCCATCCCTCATTCCTTATTTCAGGAATTTATCTCTCATTTATTAGATACCAGGTTTGGAAGAGGTTTGGTAAGACTGAGACATTTTGAATCTTGGGGTGAGTCCCGTAATACAGCGCTGCTTCGGGTGTGGTCTGCATGTCGGTGCAGTTCTGTCAGCTGTTGGTTAGCAGCCTGCAAGGGATAAGTGCAGAAAGTGAGAGCAAGCATTTAGAAACTTACAGTAATTTAACATGTCTGTCAAATTTAATAATATAAGATTTGAGCTTGTATTTTGCATGTCTTTTAAAGTTCATTTTTCTAGAAATTCATTTTTATTGTATTTTTTACTAAAAGTATTTGTTGCTGACTGGTTGGAAATTGAAAGTCAAACAGAACTGGTCTTCCCCACAGATGGTTTGAGAAGCACTGCTTTAACATGTATGTTACAAGGTTAGCAGTTTTGGTGAAGGAAGCATCTGAATGGTCACTTGGTTCCACCTTGTTCCTAGTGAGGTCAAGGTCGCTCTGCTCCGTTACTTGGACACAGGCCAAAATGATATTTATGCTTTTGATTTTGTTGAGGTGAAGATACCATTGAGTTTAGCGTCTTTAAAGGGTGCACTGCTGCCGGATGATCTAGGTTTGTTTCTGGTAAATTCATTTTCCAAATATTTTTCACAACCTTTTTATTCTTTGTAATGAGATGGAGAGATGAAATTAAAACATGTTTCGAGGGAAAAACAAGTAAGGTTTATTGATTGATTTGACATAGGCTTGAAGGAAAGGGGAGCGTCAAACATGACCAAGTTTCAAAGTGCTGTTGTCTTAGAGAATTGAGAGGAGAGATGGTTTCGGAAGAGCGCCATCGGGCTGTTCTTTACCAGTTACACTGACTGGGTTGAGGTTATAGTTGAAACTGTTAGTTATGATAATATCTTAAATATGAAGTGTAACTCTCCAGGCAACAAATATGTAGGACCATATGAACAGAAGAGTTTTGATATGTTTCTAAATTTAGGAGAGATAATAGTAAGAAAAGTAACTGGAAAAGGTAACAGAGAAAACTAAGTAGACTAATAAGTAAAATCTCACGAAAGCGAGGGGTGAAGGGAGGAGTTCATAAAGGGAGAGATTATCAGAATTCAAGGCGCCCTACAGTGTAAGGTCTTTATTTGAATTCCATTATGGTCAGAGAACATGTCCTATATGGTTCCAATTCTTTGAAATTTGAGATTTGTCTTATCCTCATCTTATGGTCTGTCACAGTGAATGTAGCATGTGTACTTGAAAAGAATGCATGTTTTGCAGATGTATCACATTCTGTAAATGTGAGTTAAATCAGGGTGATTCATAGTATCATTTGGATCATCTCTGTACTGATTCTGTTGTTTAGTGGTTCTATCAATGATCAATTGCTAAGAGAGAGAGTTGTTAAAATTTCCAGCTGTTAGTGTAGATTTGTCTGTTTCTCCTTTCACTTCTGCCAGTTACTGTTTCATGTATTTTGAAGCTCTGTTTTTCTTTTTTAACTTTTTATTTTTATTTTTTTAAAATTTATTTATATTTATTTATTTTTGGCTGCGTTGGGTCTTTGTTGCTGCGTGCAGACTTTCTCTAGTTGTGGCGAGCGGGGGCTACTCCTCGTCGTGGTGCACGGGCTTCTCATTGCGGTGGCTTCTCTCGTTGCAGAGCATGGTCTCTAGGCACATGGGCTTCAGTAGTTGTGGCACGCGGGCTCAGTAGTTG
>NC_041228.1:78198445-78215656 GCF_002837175.3 Physeter macrocephalus
GGCTCAGTAGTCATGGCTCACGGGCTTAGTTGCTCCGCGGCATGTGGGATCTTCCCGGGCCAGGGCTTGAACCCGTGTCCCCTGTATTGGCAGGTGGATTCTTAACCACTGTGCCACCAGGGAAGTCCCAATGCTCTTGGTCTTGATATCTACTTTATTTGAAATTAATATAGACATGCCAGCTTTCTTCCACTTATGGTTTTCCATCTTTTAGTTTCAACCTATCTGTGTCTTATATTTAAAATTTGTTTCTTTGAGACAACATATACTTGGGTCTTGAATTTTTATCTGTTCTAATAATCTCTGCCTCTTCCTTTTTTTTTTTTTTTTTTTTTTTTTGCGTTACGTTTTTTTTTTGCGGTACGCGGTCCCATTGCGGAGCACAGGCTCCAGACGCGCAGGCCCAGCGGCCATGGCTCACGGGCCCAGCCGCCCCGCGGCACGTGGGACCCTCCCAGACTGGGGCATGAACCCGTATCCCCTGCATCGGCAGGCGGACTCTCAACCACTGCGCCACCAGGGAAGCCCTCTGCCTCTTAATTGGAGTGTTTAGTTCACTGACATTTAGAGTAATTATTGGTATGGTTGGATTTAGGTCTGCCATTTTATTATTTTCTTCTGTTTGTTTCATCTGTTTTTTGTTCTGTCTTCCATTCCTGCCTTCTCTTACATTAACTGAGTTCTTCTTAGAATTTCAGTTTAATTTTTCTATTGGCTTTTTAACTGTTCTGCTTTGTAGTATTTTATTTGTCATAGGTTGTTTTGGTGTCACAATATTTATCCTTAACCTTTTCCATTATACTTGCAGTTAATATTACGTTCTCACCAGTAGTGCACAAGTGTTCTCTTTTCTCCACAATCTGGACAACACTGACTGTCTTTTGTTTTTTGATAATAGCTGTCCTAACAAGTGCAAAGTGATATTTAATTGTGGTTTTGACTTGAATTTCCCTGATGATCAGTGTTGTTGAGCACTGTTTCATGATCTGTTGGCCATCTTTATGTCTTCTTTGGGAGAATGTCTATACAGATCCTCTGCCCATTTTTTAATTGGCTTGTGCTTTTTTGTTATTGTTGTTGCTAGTGAGTTAAATGAGTTCTTTATACATTTTGGATATTTTGCCCTCCTATCAGATACATGGTTTGCAAATGGTTTCTCCCATTTTGTAGGATGCCTTTTCATTTTGCGTTATTTGTTTCTTTGGCTGTGCAGAAGCTTTTTAGTTTGATATAGTCCCAGTTGTTGATTTTTACTTTTGCTGTGCTTTTGGTGTCATATCCAAAAAATCATTCCCAAGGCTGATGTCAAGGAGATTTTCCCCTGTGTTTTCTTCTATGAGTCTGACAGTTTCCAGTCTTATGTTTAAGTCTTTAATCCCTTTTGAGTTAGTTTTTGTGACTGGTATAAGATACGGGTCCAATTTCATTTTTTTGCATGTGGTTATCCAGTTTCCCTGATGACATTATTGAAGAGACTATCCTTTCCCCAATAGGTTTTCTTGGCTCCCTCATCAAATATTAGTTGACTGAACATGTATGGGCTTATTTCTGGGCTCTCTATTCTGTTCCGTTGGACTCTGTGTCTGTTTTATGTCATTACCATACTGTTTTGATCATTGTAGCCTTGTAGTTCAGTTTGAAATCAGTACATGTGACTTCTCTGGCTTTATGCTTCTTTCTCAGGATTGTTTTGGATATTTGGAGTCTTTTATATTTCTATACAAGTTTTAGGATTGTTTTTCCTATTTCTGTGAAAATTAGAATTTTGGTAGCGATTGATCTCACTAATTTCCATATGCTAAGCTAAATCTCTCTCTGCATTTATTTAGCATAATTATTAGAAATATAACTTCCTTGCAAAAATAAAGAAATTTAAAATTTTGGTACAGTTGATTTAGAATTGTTATTCCAGGATTTTTTTGAGTGTGGGAGATTTGACAGGGCTTCTTTACCAACTTTGTGAAGGTGGCTTTCTTGAGAGCTTGTTTGTCCTTGTTCTAGACCTCAGCATGAGCATGATGTTTGCTCTGAAATATTGGTTAATTCAGTGAACAGTTTATCTTCAGAAATACTTAGATTCCTTTGCTGATTTCGTCAGAACTCTTAAAAATCGCAGAAGAAAACTGAGGAATTTGCTTGAATGTCACAAAACTTTTCTGATAATTACTGAAGCAAGAGAGTTTTTTTAATTGCCATTCTTCGTGCACTTACAGGTTGATTGGACAGAGAAAAAGGTCAGTGACTGGGAACTAGAGAGATACTTGAGGAAACAGTCTTTCTTAGCATCCTAAGGGCTCCATGTGGCCAAGAAATGGAGTGTTCATGGTGGTGACCTCAAGAGCAGGGCTGTGAGGAAGGATGGTGATGGACCTCATTGTAAATGTGTTCAGTGTTTTGAGGCTTGTCTAGGTCAATAATTTAAAATGTTTAGTAAGCCAGTAAAGAAGGAAGGAATCAGAAGGATGCTCCTGATGTGGGACAGATGCTTAGGAAAGAAGTCAGGATTTGTGATCCAGTCATCCACTTAAGGTGATAGTTAACCTGAGAACAGGAAGAGGAGAGAGGATGTGAAAGCAGGTGCAGAGAACATCACATAACAAATTATATCATTCTCATTGTGTCTTTGTCTAACCCAGAACTTCTTAGAAAAATCAACTGAAAGAGAAACTCGCCAAGAGTATGCTCTGGCTATGATTCAGTGCAAAGTTCTGAAACAGTTGGAGAACTTGGAACAGCAGAAGTACGATGACGAAGATATCAGTGAAGATATAAAATTTCTCTTGGAGAAACTTGGTGAGAGTGTCCAGGATCTTAGGTATGTTATTCTTTTTAATTCTCACAGGCTGGGTATATTGGGCCTTGTTTGACTTGCCTCATATTTTAAGGAAATTTAAATTTGTTGCAAACTATAAACTCAAAAGATTGCACTAAAGCATCATGTCTTCTACTGAAAATTGAGGGGTATGGAAACACTGGCTCACCATCATGGCAACCGTTGGTCAGAGCTGTGTGTTATTTCTCCTCTTTCGGGAAGATCCCCGCTGTTCTCCGTTGTCTAAAATCTAACCTGGTGTTCTACCACGGGTTGTGGGTGCCACCCTTTGAGAAGCTCCCCCTGGTTTAAAATATTTTTTAAGCAGCACTCATTGTTAATTTGTGGAGGAGGTTTTCTTAGATATGGAAAGAGTATTTTTCCTGCTTTTTTGAAGTCCCTATTGGTTTTATTTGTTTTTTATATTAAAAATTATGCAAGTGATGTACATGCAGTAAAGAAGAAAGAATCCCTTTTTTTATACAGTACAGAATACGGTACAGTACAGAATACAGAATACGGTACAGTACAGAATACAGTACAGTACAGAATACAATACAGTACAGAAGGGCCAACACACCAGTCCCCCCATCTTCCCCACCTACTTCCCCCTGCCCCTCTGGTTTCTTGTGTTCATTCCCAAAAAAACCTAGCCCCCCTCCCCCTAGCATGCATGCACGTGCATGTGCGCACACACAAATAGGGTTCTACGTATTCTTCTGGTCCTGGTTCTTTTTTGTTTAATAATAGCTTGATGATTTTTCCAGTTAACCCATGCATTCTTTGGTTTTGAACTATTGATACATTTTAAAAAGAGAGTTGCTCACTAGAAATAGATTGGGTTTGGGAGCCAGGAAGACTCCAGTTTGAATTGTTTGGCCACTTTGTCCACGTGTGGCCTTGAGCAAGCCTCTTGACATTTTAAAGTCTCAATTTTCCTTTTGCTAAAATAGTGATAAAAATTCTAACCTTGTAGGATTTTCCGTGAGGTGTCCAGCAAGTGCCTTTAGTATAGTATGTGTTCCAAAAATGTGTTTTCCAGATAATTCAATGCAGCCCATAAGCTCAAGGCCCAAAAGCTTTTATAGAGATGGGAGCTGTCACCCATATCAGTGGTTTGTATGGAGTTTTGTGGAGGAAGGCAGATGATTTTTGTCTTTTTATAATTTCAAATATGAATAAGTTGTTCATAATATAATAGGCCGGCAATAGGCTTGCAATTTATAGAAATTCTATTTTATTATGTTTATTTTAAAAAATTATCATTAGTTCTGTAATAATGATTTGAGACCCTTTTAAAAAAATAAATAAGATTAGTGATAGCTTTCGAAATTATTTAATCCATGCTAGCCAATTGTTATTATTTACTGATTTTTCATGTTGAATTTGGTAATTTGAAAAATATTGCTGTTTACATAAAGCTAACAGGGTGATGGGAACAATTGAAATAGATTTGTCTCTTTATATTGTTACAGGTTTAGCATATTAACTTAAACAATATTAGGTTACTTCTTATACTAAATAGCCTTTCATTAAATTACTATTTTATTTAACAGGTTACTCTGATCAACTTAACCAGTGAATCTTTGTTATACTGAATTGTCAATCAGTATTAAATGGCTACTTCTTTTTGAAAATTTTACTTGAAAGAAAGTACAAGCATGTCTTGTCACTTTGTTCACTGGCTAACCACATTAAAACACTTTTATATTATGAAGATTTGAATAATTGTTGCTTGATACATAGCGAATAATTTTTGAATTAAAGTGCATTTTAGTTTGTTACATGTACAGAGGTTTTTGTTTTTAATTAATCTGTAGTGGGCTAATTCAGTTAATGAATTACCTCTGCATTGTTGGTAGTCACATTTAAAAATATTGTACTGAGGTATGTGTTTTTATTTTTGTAGTGCAGTATCATGGTTTGTCATTTAAAGTATAATAGAATATACTATTTTATTTTGTGTTAAAGTAATATACTTTTACATAAATTTGTCTTTATCTAGTGGTCTGGCAAATACAGTGTTTTAAGAGACATGGTAGAAACAATGCTAGATTATCAGATATTTTATTTATTTATTTATTTATTTATTTGTGGCTGCATTAGGTCCTTGTTGCTGCGCGCGGGCTTTCTCTCGTTGCGGCGAGCGGGGGCTACTCTTCGTTGCTGTGTGCGGGCTTCTCACTGCGGTGGCTTCTCTTGTTGCAGAGCACGGGCTCTAGGCACATGGGCTTCAGTAGTTGTCACACGCAGGCTCAGTAGTTATGGCTCATGGGCTTTAGAGCACAGGCTCAGTAGTTGTGGCGCACGAGCTTAGTTGCTCTGCAGCATGTTGGATCTTCCCGGACCAGGGCTTGAACCCGTGTCCCCTGCATTGGCAGGTGGATTCTTAACCACTGTGTCACAAGGGAAGTCCCTATCAGATATTTTAGTGATGTACATACATTTATGTGTATATTAAGGTTACAATTTTGAAAGCAACTGCTCCTTTTAATATCTCATGGTGAACATTCAAATTTGACAGGAGTACTGGACCTTAGTACCCTGAATAAGTTTCACATGATTTATTGAAGATTAAGCCATTTAAACTTGTTTAGAGGTAATTTTTGAATGTACAAAGGATGATCAGTCTTTGTAGTTAAATAATTAGTGAAGATGTTTTATTTTTTAAAATTTTGGAGTATCTATCGCTCACATTCTTATAAACTTTGAATTCTTTTTACAGCTCATTTGATGAATATAGTTCAGAACTTAAATCTGGAAGATTGGAATGGAGTCCTGTGCACAAATCTGAGAAATTTTGGAGAGAAAATGCTGTGAGGTTAAATGAGAAGAATTATGAGCTCTTGAAGTAAGTTTTAAATGCCAGTTTACACTCTGAATAAACCCCCACCCTTCCACATACTCGTGAACACATTTTTGTCCCTCTTAAAATTTTTAGATGTTCCATGGTTTTAATTTCTATTTTCTTGCTCACTCATGTGGTTGATTACCTTTTCGTGTGCTTAGTGGCCATTTGGATATCTTTTTTCCCAGGAGAAGTGCCTGTTCAAGTTTTTGTTTTTGTTTTTGTGGGAATTCTATAGGTTTCTTGGTCATATGTATTCATCACAGCTCTTCTTCTACCACGTCAAATGCCACTAACTCTTTACTTTTGATGTAGCTCAGTTTATTATTTATGGCTAGTGCTTTCTTGTGTCTGGTTAAGAAGTTTTTGCCTACCCAAGGTCCTGAAGATATGCTTCTGTGTTATCTGCTAGAAGAAGCTTTATCGTTTAACCTCTCACATTTAGATTTCCATTCCGTGTGGAATTGGTTTTTTGGTAAGGTGTATAAGGTAGGTCAAGATTTGTTTTTTTTTACTTTTTTACTGAGATATAAGTCACATACCACACAATTCACCCATTTAAAGTATATAAATCAGTATATTCACGAGGATGTGTAACCATCAACACAGTCAATTATAGAACATTTCCCATCACTTCAAAAAGAAACCCTGAACCCTTTAGCTGTCACTTCTCTGTCCAACCGTCCCCTCAGCCCTAAGCTTTTACTTTCTGTCTCTTATGGATTTGCCTATTAGGAAAATTTCGTGTAAATGGAATCATATAATATTTGTTCTTTTGTGACCAGCTTCTTTCATTTACCATAAGGTGTTCAGGGTTCGTTCATGTTGTAGCATTTAGCAGTACTTTGTTCCTTTATATGGTCATATAATATTCCATCATAAGGATATATTACATTTTATTTATCCACTCATTAGGTGATGGGCATTTGGGTTATTATGAAAAATACTGGTAATAAACATTTGTGTACAAGTTTTTATGTGGACATACGTTTTTATTTCTCTTCTTTGGGTAGACACCTGTGAATAGAATTGCTGAATCATATGGTAACTCAGTTTAACCATTTCAGGAACTACTCAACTATTTTCCAAAGTGGCTGCACAATTTCATTTTCCCACCAGCAGTGTATGAGGATTCTGATTTCTCCATCTCCATGTCAGCACTTAACTATTGTCTGACTTCTTGATTCTAGCCATTTTAGTGAGTGTGAAGTGATATCTCATCATGGTTTTGATTTGTATTTCCTTGATGGCTAATGAGTCAGGCATCTTTTCATGTCCTTATTGGCCATTTTATATCTTTGGAGAAATGTCTGTTCAGATTCTTAGTTCATTTTTTAAATGGGTTTTCTTTTTAGTATTTAGTTGTAAGAGTTATTTTATATATTTTGGATGTAAATCCCTGATCAGATAATATGCTTTGCAACTATTATCTCCCATTTTTGGGTTATCTTCTCAGTTTTTTGAGAGAATTACTACATATATACCTTACTATAACTGTTAAAATTAATAGACTTTAATTTTTAGAATAATTTTAGGTTTACAGAAAAATTGAAGGGAGTCCAGAGAGTACTCATATACCCTCTCTTCCTCCACCAGGCACAGTTTCCCCTATTTTTAACGTCTTGCCTAAGTGTGGCACGTTTGTTAATTGATGAACCAATATTTATACATTATTTTAACTGAAGTCCATAGTCTACGTTCAGGTTCATGGCTTTCTGTTGTACAGTTCCTGCTGTGTCACAGTATCACAAAGAATAGTTTCACTGCCCTAAAAACTCCCTATGTTTTCCCTTCTTCCCTTTCCCTGATATTGTGGGAATTGTGGGTGGTGGACACTGTGAATCTGAAAGTGACATGTTAATGTGTGTATAAAGGTTTGAAAGCCGCTAACTTAAGTGCAGTAAATCTTGTGTAGTGTATTGCGTGTAGCAGTGAAACCTGTAGAAAATACAGTTATATTTGTAAATGTCTATTTTCAGGAAAGTATCGGCATTATACCTTTGCTTTGTTGTGCTCTAGAAAAGAATTAGAAATCAATCTCTCTTTGGATTACATTTATTTCAGAATTTTGACCAAACTTCTGGAGGTGTCCGATGACCCACAAGTCTTAGCTGTTGCTGCCCATGACGTTGGCGAGTACGTTCGGCATTACCCGCGAGGCAAGCGGTAAGTGAGGAGCCTTGGTTTCATCGGGGTGTCCTGAGATGTTCAGCATAGGGGTCCTAGTTCATATACTCCTATAAAGTAGACTCGTTCAGCCGAGGAGCTGATGGAGTGAGTGGAATCAAGATGACCATAATACTGGGAATCATGATAAATGATAAACCTAATTAAAGATGGGAAGTATGAAAACATAAGCACACGTGTATAATACTGTTGTGTAGTAGCCAACGGAGATCACACCAGAAGTTTCATGTTCAGGGTTTTCTTTGGTTTGTATGATTTAATTCAAGTTAGCACTGGTGATTTTTAAATTATTATTTGTGGTTGCATTGTTATTGACCTGAGTAGGTTCCAAGTATAAAAGGAAATATAACACGTGTAAGAAAAGTCACAGTAGATATATAGTAATGGAAGGATGTGTTTCCAAGTACTGAAGAGTGAGGAATTCCCTCTTGGAGGAGACAGGTAAGGCTTTGCAGAGGAGGTGAGGCTGGCTCGGTAATGTGAAATCACTTAGGTACGCTAACAGTGAAAGGACAGGAGTTGAGGGAGAAAGCATTAAATGAGACTGAGGCTGTTGTGTGCTGTTTGGAGAAGCTTGTTACATACCTGGCACGTATCAAGCACTCATAAAGTTTGGGTATAATTATACTGCTTTTTTTTTTTCTCAATTCAGTACGTTTTTTAAAAAACGATGCTTTAAAAAATAAAATATAAAAAGGTGTACAGATAAAGCCTCTCCCTCACCCCTGACCCCATGTGCTCATCTGCGAGGTTGTCTTAAACCACCAGAAGCCCTACTGCACTAAGGTGCCACTTGTCACGGACTGTGTGGTGGCGATGTCACTCACCAGGCGGCACCGACCGCAGCTCCCACAGTCCCAGGCTGGGGTTAAAGACACTCGCCGGCTCTTTGCACACCCCCTCTCCCCACCAGAGGAGCAGAGAACCTCCTTCCATTCGTGAGGCAAATAACCATTTTCACTTTGCTTTTGTGTCTGTAGTAACTGGATTTTTCAGGGGGTTGAGGGGGCAGTGACAGAAAGCAGTGCTGGTTGTCAGTCTTCCTGGTGTTCTTGACAACAGGAATTTTCTCATTTGTTTCACTGCCCAGCAGGTCATGTGGCATGTTCCATCATTACAGGAAAGGGCAGATGTCTTAACAAATCAAGTCTTTTTCAGGAAATTAACATGGCTCCTACGGGGTGCTTTTTACCCTCGTGTTCTCTGCTGTCTGCATCTGAACCCGTATCTGGTTCACAGCATGGCAACTGCTGGGCTTAATATTGATCTGATATTATTTCAGACATAAGGTGGTATTCAGTATACTGGTTTTTAAGCAAGCCACAAATACTGGTGATAAAGAAGTTAATACTCAACTGCCTAGAACACTGTAGTCTAGATTACCGCAACAGTCCAGGTTGATGATATTTGCCCAGACTAGGAAATGAGAATAACAATTGGATTAATCATTAGGGATTCAAGAGAAAATATATAAAAACTTTAAACCTGTGATTTGGAGAAAATGATATTTTAAAAAAGACGCGTGTGTTGGTTTACTGACCTGTGTGGTAACTTTTCTTTGTAAAAGCACTGGGCAGTTCGGAGTTGGGGCTTTCTGCTAACAGCTTGCATTTGAAAGTAACTGCAGCGTCTTCACCACGTGGCTTCTGGCTCCCAGGGTCATCGAGCAGCTCGGCGGGAAGCAGCTGGTGATGAACCACATGCACCACGAGGACCAGCAGGTGCGCTACAACGCCCTCCTGGCCGTGCAGAAGCTCATGGTGCACAACTGGTAGGTGCCGCCCGCCCCCCGCTGCTCTGTGGGGCCTCACGTCCCCGCCCAGAAGTTCCTGTGGAAAGGCTCCGATGAGTGGTGGCTTTTAAAAGCAGTGATTTTGATTAATACCTAGAATTACATTTTAGCCGTTCAGAGCAGTGATGTGATAATTTAGAAGAAACAGCTGCATTAATGTTCTGAAGAAATGTATATTCAAAGTACTAGTATCAGAAACAACTCCAGAAGTAACTAAAAGGACCATTACGACATAGGTAAGTTTTTTGAGAGATGAATGGACTCTTGGTAAGAGATGCTACAGTTTTGCAGGGTTTAACTGTTCGGCGTACGGTTAACCTGAATGGATTTTTACCAGTTCACATGAAAACAGTAAAAGCTGACTGATCAGTTAAGATTCAGCTCTCACATTTCATCCGTTATAGCCTTTTGCTTTTGAAATAGTAGCCAGAGTCATGTTTTTCCTCTTGCTTTTATTTTTTTAAGTCAAAATTATTGACCTTTTTGTACTCAGAACAAGATAAATTAGAGACAGTCGTGAACCATCTGTGTCCGTGAGCCGACAGCCCTGGACTCTCTCGGCTGTGGCTGTTTTAGCAGTAGGTTGGCTGTTCCGCGCTCTTCTGAGCTCAGATGCCTCTCTATTCCCCGTCCTTGGGAAAGATGTGCTAACTGATGGAAATGCTACTGATAGTTCCAAGGGACAGATTAATGGCACATCCAAATGCTTACGTGTGAAAGATGCAGGCAGATACAGGATAGGAGAGGATCCAGGGTTGCCGCCGTGACATCATGTATTAAATATTAGGATCCTGCCACTTAAGCACTTTTCTCATGAATACTGACATTTATGCATTCTTCCAGCAGCCGCTCTTTGAGTACTTAATGTGTACTCTGTTATGCTAGGCTCCAGGCGACAGATGTCATGGAAGTGGGTGATGAGAGATGGCCTTTCTGAGTAGTCCCAGCAGCCAGGCTGAGACAGTGATGGAAAGGAACCAGTCACCCACCTCCAGTGTTGGGGGTTGGGTTTCAGGTGGAGGGAATGGGAGGGGAGAGGACCAGGAAGCAGGAGGGAGCTTGGCTTCTTTAAGAGCAACGCCTGGAGATATGTTTGGATGTGACAGTTGGGGGCTGGGAGGTGGTGCTAACGGCAGCTGGTGGGTCGAGGCCAGGGACGCCGCTCAGCATCCTGCATCGCACCCAGTCCGCACCACAGAGAACTGTCAGCAGTGCTGGGGTTCGGAGGGTAAGGTGAAGGAGTGGGTGAGGCCAGGATGAAAGGGGGTGGGCGAGGCGAGGTGGCCGGGATCTGATCACGGAGGGTCTGGTGGGTCCTTCTGTTGGATGAGTTGAAAGCCACGGTTAAGGTTTTAACAGGGGAGTGACAGGATTTGATTTGTATTTTGAAAGGTCTCACAGGCTCCTCTGCGGAGAGTGGATGGTTGGGGGTGAGCGTGGCAGCAGGAAGCCTGCTTCCGTAGATTCTCGCTGTGGCCGTGGGTAGGGATGGCTCGTGGCGTGGACTAGAATGGTAACAGTTGGTACCAAGCGGTAGATGGACTGGGGATAGACTTCAGAGCTGGTGCCCGCGGCACTTGATGGACTGAAAATGTTTTTACTCTTTTCATATCGTCTGCAAGAAGGATGGGATTCAAGGCAGAGGGCACTCAAAAATGGTTTTTTATCTACTATTTAGCAGAGGAAAATCTTTCAAGTCTCTGAGGAAACTAGAGAATACTCCACTGGATTCCCTCCTTCTTTTACTTTACCCTCAGCCACATTTTTCAACGTAAATTAATTATTTAGTAATTTTCTCTCTCTTGGTTTGTTTCTGTTTCTTTCATGAAGTTCGTTTACAGAATGTTGGCGTTTAATAGAGTTGGAGGCTGTTGCAATCAGTGAGCTTGTATTTGACAGATATTTTCCTGAAGTTTCCGTTAAATACAGTTTTATTTTCCCCTTTTGTTGAAAGTAGGACTGTTGAAGCATAATTCTTCTTTTGTTAATAAAAAACAACTTCATTTTAATAGTTCTTTCTCTTGAAGAATTTATTGTTAGTTTTTTTAAAAAATTATTTATTTATTTTTGGCTGCCTTGGGTCTTCGTTGCTGTGCGCGGGCTTTCTCTGGTTGTGGCGAGGGGGGGTTACTCTTTGTTGCCGTGCGCGGGCTTCTCATTGCGGTGGCTTTTCTTGTTGCAGGGCACGGGCTCTAGGTGCGTGGGCTTCAGTAGTTGTGGCATGTGGGCTCAGTAGTTGTGGCTTGCAGGCTCAGTAGCTGTGGCTCTCAGGCTCAGTAGTCGTGGCGCACGGGCTTAGTCGCTGCGCAGCATGTGGGATCTTCCCGGACCAGGGCTCGAACCCACGTCCCCTGCATTGGCAGGCAGATTGTTAACCACTGCGCCATCCGGGAAGCCCCCCCCTTTTTTTTTAAATGTGTATTTCTAATGTGGAAAAAAAAGCTGGGTATGGAATAGGATGTTGACTGGGAATTTTCCCTTTGCCAGTGGAGAAAATTTTTTACTTAAGAATTTTTATTGTGCAAATGATCATGCATTAAAGATGAAACATTTAAATTTGAAAACTTTTTCTTGAATTTAGGAATCTGATATGGTCTCAGTAAATTTTTTGATGTACGATTACAAAAGGAAAAGTAAATTGTCTTTATAGCGAGAAACTGGTTTATTTGCTCTTTGTCATTGACTGGCTGATGAGAGAATATCCTTTTCCCCCTTCTCTCTAATTATGTGCCAAGCTATTTTAGCTTTAATGTTTTAGTTATGATAAATCCCCTTTAATGGAGAAGCTTAGCGTCAGCATTTTCCTATACTTTCTTTAAGAAAGGGATTTTCATATGAGATTAGAATTCACATGTGACCTGTATCTTTTGTTGTGACATAACGCATTTCTCTGGCACAAAGTGCCAGAGAATGAAAAATTGCTCAAGTAATAGCAATTTATTTCAACATCAGATTAGTGTGAGACCAAATAGAATGCCATTGGAAAGTAAATCTTCAGCAGAGTTTTCCCCAAGTGTAAAAGGATTTTGAATCAGTATCTTTATGCATGTAACCAAGTTGCCTTTAGTAAATCATGCTGGTAAATTCTGCCTTTCTACTTTCCTAAAATAGAGGCTTTTTAACCTAAACCATGGTACTGGTGTCCAAAAGATGTTTCACACCAAATAAAACCTGAAAACACAGTTGACTTGGTTTCCTCTCAACATTTTGTTTGTTTTAATTAAAACAAAATTTTAAAAGGGGTGTGTTTTAGTACAACACAGTGAAATAAATTAGTTGAAAATAATGATAATACAACCATGGGTAAAAGTAGAATAAAAGTCTGTCTGAATGGCAGCAGCAACTTTTCCTGACAGTTTTGCACGTTTTCTCTGTTGTTGTTTTGCTCTGAGGCCCTCCCTGGCTGTTTCCAGATTTCCAGCGCACTCTTGATTTTTTAACTTTTTTCTACCATAAATGACTTTTAGATTTTTGGCATTGCATTATTACCAGTTTCTGTTGATTAGACTAAATCGTAATTTTGGATATAGTAAAGTTAACATTTCTTTTTTACTGAGGGGAATTTTTTTTGGTTTTAAGTTAAAAATTGCATTTTAAGTATAAATTGGATACTCACAATATCATGGAACTGCGTTGTCTCTGGGTCTTGATTTAGACTCTGCTCTAGGGAGTTAAATATTACTTTTCTTGATAATGTAGAGAAGGACTTATCACATGGAGTATAGAGTTATATACCATGTGAAAATGTTACTTAATTCTTTTTCACGATCTTATGACTGATTGCAGAATTATTTCCATGAACTGCAGGACTTAGAGTAGCAAGTGTTTCTCCCTTCCACTTAACACCTGTGTTTACGTGGAATGACGGGTGGGTTACGTGTAACCCTGACTGATGTGGGTGGGCATGGGAGGCCGAATGGAGTTGCTGGGGTGTGCGGTGGGCACACACTGGGGTCTCCTCAGTCCAGGGGGCTTCGAGCGGGTCAGTCCTATCCAGAGCTCTGCTAAGTGGCACGTGCAGGCTCTGATCTTCCTGTCCCCATGAGCGGTTCCTGGTACGTCCCTCTTTTTTTTGAGCAGGGCTGGATTTGTATATTCTTAAATTTGGCAAAATATGTAAACAGTGACAGCTTACTTTAGAGAACTTTTATATAGACCCTCAGTTTATACATTATACTTTAACATCATAAAATGTCATCATTTTTCTCCTACCGAATGATTTTAAATGTCATCAGCCTCGAATTCAGAAGCAGCAATTTGTGCATATGGACAGCTCAGGACCTCAGGAAAGAAACACTGAATTTTGTAGGTAGAGGATCTCCTGTAGAATTTTCTCTTTGTTTTTAGCTTCTTTTTCAACCTATTTTCAAGCAGAATAATAAGTTATAAGAGTGTCACCCTCTCTAGGTCTTTCATGTGTAGGTAATTAGAGAGGAACGCAGCAAGCCGAGGGTATGGGTGATACTACTTTATTCTCGGCTCTTTACATCTGCTTAGTATATTTTAGTTGTTCTATAAATAGTACATAGCCATACATGCAGTGATTAAAACAGTTACTTATGAACAGAATTGAAGGAAAAAAACCCTTATGTAAGTTTTAACTTCTTAGCATTAATAATCATGGTATCAAAACATTCCATGTGATTTTAAATGAACATATGACATTTCTGGGTTTAACATTTTCCAAAACTAATTTAGAAAATTGTGGTCTCTCTTTGGGTACCTGGAGTTTTCCACATTATTCTTATGATATTTTTAGTGGAGGAATTCTCGTGTAAGAATCTTACATTCTAAATATAATTAAAGAAAAAGGAGTCTATAATAAGAGCTAAACGTGGACTTTGCTTATTGCATACTATCTTCTTAAGAGTCCTTCTAACAGCACAGACATTTCTCCCACACAGCACATTACATTAACCAGATTTGCACATACTGTGGTCATTTAGGGGCATACTCTGCATTGTGCAGATTGCTTTTTGTTGTAACTACTTGCTGATCTGGAACCAGCATTTAAAATGAAAAGGAGGGACTTCTGGTTTCCGGTTATGCATGTAAGGAGTTTGGAAGTTGCCACTACCTCTGAACAACAAGTAAATAGCTGAACAGACTGAAAAAACTCAACAATCCTTTTTGGATCCATAGGGGAGAAGGTAGGACGAGACTGGAGAGGCAGGTGACTACAGGGAGTTGTGGCTTACCTGAGCAGGACTCACACGTGGAGACCAGCGGGGGACCAGTGCCTGGCAGGAGAACTGGACTGTGCTTGGTGAATTGCAGGAGGCTCAGTGTGCACAAGTCTGAGGATTAAAAACTCCAGGGGATCCAGTCATGGGGGGCCCCCACCATATGGGGAGATTTCTCTCCAGAAGCCAGACCAGGTTCCCACAATAAATATCTGAGAAAAATTCCCTTGGGCTTCTGGCAGGGGGAGGGGAAAGGAACCATTTTGAAATAGTTCTAACTGTTGTTCCCTTCTAACAAGGTCTGCACGCAGGGGAAACTAGTTAACCAGAGCCCAGCCTGCTGGGGTATCATCAGAGTCCGACTGACCTGGGGAAGGGAAATAACCAACTCTAGCTGGCTCTAATCATCCTGTCCCACCCAAAGGGGTAGAAAAAACCCTGGGGAGCACTCATGAAATTCACAATCCTGAGGCCCAGGTTCAAGAAAGACTGACACCCAATCAAAGGACTCCAGAAAGCTTCCTCTCCCTCACTTCATCACCACGTTACATAAGGTTCATTTACAGCAGTTTCTTTTACCTAGCACACCATGTCCAGCTATCAAGAAAATACTACAAGGCATACCAAAAAGCAAAAAAAAAAAAAAAAAAAGAAGAGACATGGTAAGCATCAGAACCAGCCATGGCAGTAATGTTGGAAGATCAGACTGGGAACTTTAAAACAACTAGGATTAATACGCTGAGGACTCTAGTGGATAAAGTAGGCAGCAAGCAAGAACAGATGGGCAAGTTAAGCAGAAAGATAGAAATCCTAAGAAAGAACCAAAAAGAAATGTTAGAGCTCAAAAACACTATAAAAGAAATGAAGGATGCCTTTGATGGACTTATTAGTTAGACTGGACACAGATGAGGAAAGACTCTCTGAGCTTGAGGATATATCAATAGAAACCTCCAAAACTGAAAAGCAAAGAGAACAAAGACTAAAAAAATGAAATAAAATATCCAAGGACTATGGGACAACTACAAAAGAGGTAAAATACATGTGGTGGGAATACCAGAAAAAGAAAGAGAGAAAGGAACAGAAGAAATACTTGAAACAGTAATGACTGAGGATTTCCCAAGTTAATGTCAGACACCAAACCACAGATCCAGAAAGCTCAGACAACACCTAGCAGGAAAAACACCAAAAAAACTACACCTGGACATGCAATTTTCAAATTACAGAAAATCAAAGGTGAAAAAAAAAAAAATCCTGAAAGAAGCCCGGGGGATAAAACACCTTACCTATAGAGGAACAAAGATAAGAATTACGTCCGACTTCTCAGAAACCATGTCAGCAAGAAGAGAGTGGAGTGAAATATTTAACATGTTGAGAGAAAAAACTCACCAAATTCTGTACCCTGTGAAGTGGTCCTTCAGAATTGAAGGAGGAATAAAGATTTCCTCAGATAAACAAAAATTGAGGGAGTTTGTTGCCAGTAGACCTGCCATACAGGGAATATGAAAAAAGTTCTTTAGAGAGAAGGAAAATAATAGAGGTCAGAAACTCAGATCTACATAAAGAAAGGAAGAGCATCAAAGAAGGAACAACTGAAGGTAAAATAAAAACTTCTATTTTTCTTATTCTTACCTGATGTAACATAGAAGTTTGTTCAAAAAACTAATAGCAACAATACCCTTGAGTATGTATGCTTTTATGTATTTTATACACGTTGCTTACGTATGTTTATATATAAGTGAAATAAGTGGCAGCAATGATTCAAGGGACGGGAGGAAGGAATTAAGATTATTTGGTTATTACAAGCTACTCACTCTATCCGTGAAGTGGTATAGTGCTATTTGAAAGTATACATGGATTAGTTGTAAATTAATATATTGCAAACACTAGGGCAGCCACTAAAAAAAGTAAAAAAAGAAGTATAACTGACATGCTGAGTAAGAAAGGAGAGACAATAGAATCATATAAAATTCTGAATTAAAACCACAAAAGGCAGAAAAAGAGTGGAAGACAAAAATAGGAGCGAAAAAACAAGGGCAACAAATAGGAAACAGAAATGAATATGGTAGATATTAATCCAGCTGTATCAGTAATCACTCTGAATGTCAGTGGTCTGACCGCACCAAGCAGAAGATAGATCATCAGAGCAGATCAAAAAGCATGACCCAACTACATGTAGCCTATAAAAAACCCACTTTAAATATAAAGACACATATAGATTAGAAGTAAATGAATGGAGAAAAATATACCATGCTAACACTAATCAAAAGAAAGCAGAGGGCTTCCCTGGTGGCGCAGTGGCTGAGAGTCCGCCTGCCGATGCAGGGGAAACGGGTCCGTGCCCCGGTCCGGGAAGATCCCACATGCCGCGGAGCGGCTGGGCCCGTGAGCC
>NC_041228.1:78215836-78230069 GCF_002837175.3 Physeter macrocephalus
CTTGGCCCGGGGGCCCAGGCCGCTGAGCCTGCGCGTCCGGAGCCTGTGCTCCGCACCGGGAGAGGCCACAACAGTGAGAGGCCCACGTACCACCCAAAAAAAAAAAAAAAAAAAAAAAAAGAAAGCATAAGTAGCTATATTGCTTTCAGACAAAGCAGACTTATAAGTAAGGAAAGTTTATCAGGGATAAGAAAGGTCATTCTGTGAAGATAAAGGGGTTAGTTCTCTAAAAGGACATAATAATTCTTAACGTGTATATGCCTAACAACAGAGCATCAAACTATGTGGGGCAAAAACTGATAGAACTGTAAGGAGAAATAGATGAATTCTATCATAGTTGAAGATTTCAGCATCCCTTTTTCAGAAATGGACAGATCCAGCAGGCAGAAAATCAATAAGGACACAGTTCAGTCAACAACACCATCAATCAACTGAATAGAATTGACATCTATAGACAACCTCATCCAGTACCAGCAGAATACACATTTCTCTCAAGCTCACATGGAACATTCACCAAGACAGACTACATTCTGGGCCATAAAACCCACCTTAACACATTAAAAAAAAAAAAAAAAAAGGAATCATGCAATGTCAGCTCTCAGACCACAGTGGAATTAAAGTAGAAATCAATAACAGGAAGATAACTGGAAAATCCCCAAATATGTGGGGATTAAACAACACACGTCTAAATAACACATAGGTCAAAGAAGAAATCTCAAGAGAAATTTAAAAATATTTTGAATTAAGTGAAAATGAAAATACAGCTTTTCAAAATTTGTGAGATGCAGTGCAAGCAGTGCTTAGAGGGAAATTTATAGCACCGAATGCATATATTAGAAAAGAAGAAAGCTCAAAAGTCAGTAATCTAAGTTTCCAGCTTAGGAAATGAGAAGAAAAGAGCAAATTAAAGTAAGCAGAAGAAAAGAAATAAGAATAAAAAAACAAGGAAATTGAAAATAGGAAATTTGTAGAGAAAATCAAGGAAACCCAAAGCTGGTTTTTTGAAAAAATTAATGATACTTATAAGCCTATAGCCAGACTAAGGAAAAAGAGAAGGCACAAATTAACTAGTGTCAGAAATGAAAAAGGGAACATCACTACAGATCCCATGGAAAGTAAAAGGATAATAAGGGAATACTATGATGCCCTCTCACAACTCCTTTGTACTGGAAGTTCTAACTAACGCATTAAGACAAGAAAAGAAAATAAATGGTATACAGATTGGGAAGGAGGACATAAAACTGCCTTTGCTTGCAGATGACATGATCATGTACATAGAAAATCCTGAAGATTTGACAAAAACAAACAAACAAACAAATGTCCTGGAACTAATAAGCGATTACAGCAAGGTTGTAGGATATGAGGTTAATACAGAAAAGTCAATCACTTTCCTATATACCAGCAGTGAACAGGTGGAATTTGAAATTAAAAACACAATACCATTTACATTAGCACTTCCCCAAAATGAAATATTTAGGTATAAATTCAACAAAATATGTATAAGATCTACATGAGGAAAACTTTTAAACTCTGTGAATGAGATCACGGAAGAATTAAGTAAATGGAGAGAGATTCCATGTTCGTGGATAGGAAGATTCAATATTGTCAAGATGTTAGTTCTCAGCTTGATCTATTGATATAAATTTAACACAATCCCAATCAAAATCCCAGCAAGTTTTTTTTTTTTTGGACATCGACAATCTGATACTAAAGTTTATAAGGAGAAGCAAAAGACGCAGCATAGCCAACACAATATTGAAGGAGAAGAACAAAGTTGGAAAACTGACACCACCTGACTTGAAGACTTATTATAAAGTTAAGTAATCAAGATAGTGGGGGTGTGGGTGAAAGAGCAGACAAATAGATCAATGGAACAGGACAGAGAGCCCAGAAATAGGGCCCCATAAATATAGTCAACTGATCTTTGCCAAAGGAGTAAAGGCAATACAATGGAGCAAAGGTAGTCTCTTCAACAGATTGTGCTGGAACAACTGGACATCCACAAAAACTAACTCAAAATGGATCATGAACCTAAATGTAAAACACAGAACTCCTAGAAGAAAACATAGGAGAAAATCCAGATGACCTTGGAGCACTGTGATTTTTACGTGGTTCGTGGTTTTACATAGGAAAATCGGTTCATAAAAACAATTTGCTTTGTGTGTAATGCTCAGAATCATGATAAAAGCTGGAGGAATAACTCTACTTTAAACTATATGGCATCTGAGAGAGGAGAAGGGGGTGCGGGGCGGGGGGGTGGACTTCAGCGGGGAGAAGGCAGTTCACACGGAGGTGGGAAGGAAAGCAGATGTTTGGTGACAGATGCTTGCTGGGCCCGCAGGGACAGTGGGACACACAGAGGACTCTGGTCTCCCGGCCCTGTGCAGCTCCCCCCGGCTCCGACCCGTGTGCTTTGTAGATCTCCGGTGACAGTGCCCTTCCTGGACCAGGGCCTTTGTCTGAGTTCTTTAGGCAGTTAAGGGGCAGGTAAGAAGCGAACTTGCCGAAGCTTTTGTTTTTTAAAAAATAATCAGCCTAAAATCATCCTCATGTTGAAGAGACACATATTGGGTAGCAAATTCTGTTCCCCTACAAAGTCATGGATGAAGTTTAAAGAGAAGAAAATATTACACTCCTCAAATTTTGCGTCTTAGGTAGCAGAAGCAAAGAATTAATTTGCAGCTCCTGTAGATTGCTGGTACAAATCGGATACCCTTTGAGTGAATTATGAGTTGAATTTTTACTGTATTGATCTTCGTGTTTAGCGAGACTGACTCAATTCTCAGCTTAACTCACTTAAGCAGCTCTTCTGGCGTCCTCTTAGAGATAGCATTGTCATCCCCTGAAGAAGAGTCCATAGTCACTTTTCCTCTTGCCTCACAGTGACGTAACCTCAGCCTGAAGAAATTATTCACACCTGTTATTATTTCCTACTATAAAGATAGGCGCAGTGTCTGCTTTCTGCACCTTTCTGGCCTCTTTTTGGAGGCTGGGCAGCCTCACAGTAGCGAGAGGAGTGGACCTGAGCCCTGGCCCGTGCACCTGCCCGCTTTGCTCCTGAGCAGGTGATTGCAGCTTTCCCTCCCCTGTCGATGGAGATGAGAATGCCCGCTCCCAGGGTGCTGCAGAGGTGAGAGGATAAGGGTGGGCACACCTGTACTCAGCTTTCCACGGTGGCCGGTAACAAAGTGCAGACGTAGCCACCTTTGTGTGTTTCCAGCCCCAGGCCCCTGGTGTCCGGGCTGCCCTGTGCCTGGGGTCACACAGGACTCGGAGGCAGCTTGGGTGAATCTCGGGAGTGTTTTAATTGACCACATTTGATGTCAGGGCAGCAGACCACAACCCTTTACAAGCCGAACCCAGGAGTAGATTTTCTCCAAAGCTTCGCGCAGGCTGGGTCCTTTCTCTGTAGGACAGGATCTTTTTCAGTTGTGCCTCGGTTCGGCTCCCTCTGAATTTAACAACCCACATGCCATAGCAAACAACGATTTCAGGAAAGCCTGAGGAGGAAGTTTGATTCTTCTGTCCGCGGGTCCCATCTGGGCTCTTCTCGCAGTAGACTTGGTATCCTGTGACCTACCTCAAGAAGGGCTCGCAGAGTTCCGTCTGAGATTCTTGATGTGCAGGTTTTTAGTTGAACCCTTTACATCTATGTGTGTTCCTGTCCTTCGCTTAAATCCTAGCTTGCATAAACCCTACTTAGCAGACAAGGAAAGCGGGCCCTTGTTTTTGTGCTCGCCGAGCAGTAAGGTTGGGGGGAGGGGAATGCCCCGTGGCCACCTTGTCTGCGAGTGTAGTGGATGGAGCATTATTATTTATCTGTAAGAAAGACCTTTGACCAGGAAAACAAGAGCAGAAGACATTGGGGAGGAAGCTATGGCTGGGTGTGTTTTTATTTTGATTTTTTTGATTTTTGTTTTAATTTTTTTTTAATGTGGACCATTTTTAAAGTCTTTATTGAATTTGTTACAGTATTGCTTCTGCTTTATGTTTTGGTTTTTTGGCCGAGAGGCATGTGGGATCTTAGCTCCCTGACCAGGGATCCAACCTGTGCCCCCTGCACTGGAAGGTGGTGTCTTAACCACTGGACCGCCAGGGAATCCCCCTGGGTGTGTTTTTAAATTCTCTGCTGGAACAACTCTTCTTCCCTCTGTTTTAATCCTCCTGCTGTGACCCTACTTCAGCAACGCCTCTTATGTGAGGAAATCAGTTATCTTCCCCACGTCCCGGTATTCACTGGTGTCCCCTAAGTATTAGTTGGGTCCTGGCATGGGAGATGAACCACAGCCCCAAGGGACTAGATCCACCTGGTGGTTCACAGCATGAGCTCTGGGCAGCTATGCCGGGCTCCGGAATGTAAACCCAGTCCCTATTCCAAAACTCAAGCTTTTCCCTTTTTATAGGAGGGGATCTTTTAAATATTCTTAAAAGATCTCCTTTTCTGGTCCTTATTAGGTAGTTCAAAACGAAAGTTTAGGCAAATTCTTCATAGGAAAATAGGGAAAAGATTGTTTTCTGTCCTGGAATCAGCAGTGGTATCTGTATGCAATTTAGAGCGAAGTATACACAGACCGTTTGAATAATTTTCTGAACTAGAACGTCACCTAAAACGTTTGGAGACCACTGCTCTAAGCCACAGCTGCCCCATCTGTAAAATGAGAATACTGCTTCTTGGCTCTCGCGATTGTTCTGTGGATTCAGTAGGACCATCTTGGTGAAGGTTTCAGACTCTGCCAGTGCAGAGTAAGTGCTGGGTAACTAGTAGCTCTGATTAACTGTCGTGATTCTGGATGTTATTTTCAGTGATTGTTTTCATGTGCTCTTGTGTAAATCCTTAGAGATAAACACTTGTACTTTCTAACGTCAGGAAATTTGTTTCTCATGTATCAGGCCACTTACTTGGAATCATACGTCCGTTGATTTTGAACTTGTTAGATTGCAGAAGTGGTGGCAGCAGACACGACTCTCTAAACAGGAAAGCAGACGTTGCCGGTGATCGGATGCAGAATTACTTGTTTGTGTGTGTCATGCCTTGTTTGTCTGTGGTTCATGGAGTGTTTAAAATTCATTCAGTACAGATACTTTTGAAATTCGGACAAGATTGGTTTTCTGGGCTATGTTACTAGTTTTTAGATGTTAAAGTGAGCATAGACGACAGTGTATGTTGTCCTTCGGTTTTGAAAGAGATTCTTTGTTGTTTCGGTTCTAATCTCCCTTGCCATCTCCTTCCTGTGTTTCAGGGAATATCTTGGTAAACAGCTCCAGTCTGAGCAACCGCAGACTGCAGCTGCCCGGAGCTGAACGGTCTCCAGCCGCCCCTTCACCTGGGGCAGAAGACCTGGAGTGTGAGTCTCAGTGATTAGGGTCAAGAACAAACAATTTCTCATTTTACGTGTCATTTTCTTCTGTTGTGTAGCGTTCCCCAGTGCTGATTTCAATAGGAGTGTTTGCCCGTTACTTTGTATTAAAGTAGGTGCTTTCTGTATCTAAGGAAAATATCACTGTTACATATACTGCTTGTAATTTCTGTATTTATTGTTCTCTGGGAATGAATATAGAATTATTAAAGGATTCTCACTCCAAATATGTTTTTGTCTTTCCTTGTTCCTGACTTGGCCTTTAACACAAATACCTCTTGTCCCAACCAAATTGGGAGAATTGTATTTGCAAAATAGTGAATGGTAAATAAATGTTTTGAAATTATATGTATCTCTGTCTTCCATCCGTCCGTCCGTCCATCCACACATACACACTGCAGCAATCCTCTGCTAATATTCAGAGAACTTTAAAATGTTAAATTAACTAGACGTGATGCTGTGGTCTAGAAGATTTGCTCGTGGAGCACAGTGAGGAAGTTTAGCTTTAGGTTATTTTCCTTCATTTCCTGTACTTTTATTCTTGGATTTGGTACCTCAAGTCTATTTTCTTTCAATATGCTTTGGTTTAAATGTTGCCAGTAGATATTTTATCCCAGCCCCAGCCCCTTATTCTGGAACGCCAGGCCTTCAGCAGGGCATCCATGGCCTGTACGTTCACCTCCCCCAGATCTGAGCCTTTTGTTTTTAACCTTATCGCCTGGTCTCTCTGAGTCTCATTTTTCGTTCATGTTCATTTTATTTTCACTTTTCATTCCTAGCAGTTCTCTGAATGTTGAGTTGTTGAGTAAAGGTTGTAAGGCTAATAGACAGTTTATTTGATAAGTTTTTCTTCTACAGAAAGACACTCATGGGATCCATCTCCTGTTTAAGGATGAAAGATTGTCGCATTTTCAACGTAGAGATCTTGTGGGAAAAGTTAGTTGAAATGATGGTCGTCAGTGGGTTCATGTGACTCAGTGATTTTTCTTAGAGTTGACTTCCTATTTTCCAAGAAAATAGGTAGTCTGATCAAACCAATTTTTTCTTGACTGAAAGTTCTAAATTTTTAAAACTGCTTAGACCCAGACATTTTTACTTCTTAAACGTGGAAGAATACTAGCCAGTGGAATTATAGATTCTGCATTAGCAAAGGATCAGTTTTCATGTTAAGGTATTAATGGTCTGCAAAGTTACTAGGTTCTTAAGACACTCAATTTCTAGAAGTTCTGGTAACCAGAGACAGTGAAGTCTTCTGAATTTCGTAAGAACGCGTTGATTCTCTGATGCCATACTTTCTGATTTTAGTTTCACTTTGCATAGCCCTGTAGTTATAAAGTAGACAGTCATCCTGGAGGAAATCATTGGTGCTCTAATCCCTGAGAAGTGCTTTTGTACATGGAGAGCGATACTCCCATGCCCATGTTTTAATTATTATCCCAAATATTAAAATTAACTCTCTCTAGGCACTTTTTTCCTTTTAAGTCTTCACACTCAGCTTATAGAACTTATAACAATTACAAAACAATCACTTTCATTTTTTTCTGTGCTTAATGTTTTTAACATTCAGTGATTAAATCCTCCTATAAATATAATGCCACATACACTTTCAAGTAAACTGCAAACACTAACAGGGTAGAGTTCTAACTCTGACAAACAAAATCTAAGTAGGTAACCCTTTTTTTAAAAAAAGACCAGCTGATCATTTATTCTATCCACTGACAAAGCTATAAACCATATTTGGGTACCCAAGTATCAAATTCCAAATCTGTTCTGAGAATCACCTCTTTTTGTCTTTTCCTTCCGGTTTTATTGAGATATAATCGACATGCAGCGCTGTGTAAGTTTCAGGTGTGCAGCATAATGATCTGACTTAACATGCATCATGGAATGATCATAGTAGGTTTAATGAACAGCTATCATCTCGTATAGATAGAAGATTAAAGAAATAGAAAAAATATTTTTTCCCTGTGATGAGAACTCTTAGGATTTAGCCTCTTAACAACTTTCATATATAACATACAGCGGTGTTAGTTACATTTATCATATTGTGTATTATATCCTAGTGCTTATTTATCTTATAACTGGAAGTTTGTACCTTTGACCACCTTCATCCAACCCCCCTCCTTCCACCCCCTACCTCTGGTGACCAGATGTCTGATCTCTTTTTCTATGACCTTGTTTGTTTTGAAGTACAGTTGAGCTACGACACTGTGTTAGTTTCTGTTACACAACATAGTGATTTGGTATTTCCATACATTTCAAAGTGATCACCACAGTAAGTCTAGTTACCATCTGTCACCATATAAAGGTATTACATAATTATTGACTCTGTTCCCCACATTGTACACATCATACGTGTGGCTCACTTATTTTGCAACTGGAAGTTTGGACCTCTCTCACCTATTTCTCTCCTCCCCCATCCCCTCCCCTCTGGCAACCACCTGTTGGTTCTCTGTATCTATGACTCTTGTTTCTATTTTGTTACATTTATTTGTTGTTTTTTAGATTCCACATGTAAGTGAAATAATACAGTATTTGTCTTTCTCTGTCTGACTTATTTCACTTAGCATAATACTCTCTAGGTCCATCTATGTCGTCACAAATGGCAAGATTTTCTTCCTTTTTTATGGGTGAGTAATATTCCACTGTATATATACACCACATCTTTATCCATTCATCTGTTGACGGGCACTTTGGTTGCTTCCATGTCTTGGCAATTGTAAATAGTGCCACTGTGAACACTGGGGTGCAGGTATCTTTTTGAATTAATGTTTTCATTTCCTTTGGTTAAATACCCAGAAGTGAAATTGCTGGATTGTATGGCAATTCTGTTGTTAACTTTTTGACGAAACTCCATACTGTTTCCCATAGTGGCTGCACCTATTTGTACTCCCACCAGCAGTGCCTAAGGGTTCTCTTTTTCTCCACATCCTCGCCAGCACTTGTTTTCTCTTGTCTTATCGATAATAGCCATTCTAGCAGGTGTGAAGTAATAGCTCATTGTGGTTGTGATTTGCGTTTGCTTGATGATTAGTGATGTTGAGCATCTTTTCCTGTGTGTCTTGGCCATCTGTATGTCTTCTCTGGAAAAATATCTATTCAAGTCCTCTACCCATTTAAAAATTATTTTTAACTTGTTTTATTGTTTTAAAAAAATTTTTTTTTTGGAAAACGTCTTTTTTGGGTTTTATTGACCCTTATATTTTAAAAGATGTGTGAAAGGGACATCTCACTGGCAGGTAAAGCTTGTTCCCACACATTGTACCTAGACAGTCACAAATACCAGATTTATAGAACATATCCAATTGAAAAAAATCTTCACACTTCCTGTTTAGCCACACCGGAGTAATTGAGGTTAGTTTTTATATAGTTAAAATGTAAATAATTTTGTACCTTTCGGATTCAATTCTTAGAAGAGAAAGAGAGTTGATTACTCTTCCAAAAATAGAAAAAAAGTGGAAGAAACATTTCCATGATTGAAGGAACACTGGTTCTAAGATGCTTTACCTTCTGGTAACTGTCTGTGCCTTTGTCTCTTTCCCCTCAAAGGAAGAAAGAAAATATCAGGGAACTTAGCTGAAAGAATCAATGTACAAAAACTATTGAATACCCATGTATCAGGTAGAAATAACATATTTGCAACAATATCACAAAGCTTGCAAGGAGGAGGAAATGGAATTATACTCTCATGAGGTTTTTACATGATACACGAAGGGGTGTAACATGTAGACTGTGATGAATTAAGGACGCACATTTAATTCCCTAGAGCAACCATTAAAACCGTAAACTAGGAGGTCCAGCCAAAGAATCATTAGCGAAGACGAAATGGAACACTAGAAATGCTTGATTAACCCAAAGAGAGGGCAGGGGGGAAGAGAAACAAAGAAGAGAGGGGCCACATAAAAAACAAGTTGCAAGAAAATAGATGTAACCCAACAGTAACAATAACTACATTACAGAGGGGGTCTGGGAATCCCACTGTTCCACATCCAGAATTTTCACTTCAGGACACCCGTTGGCTCCAGTTCCTGAGACTGGGGAAGAGGGGGTGGGTGATCTGGATTGCTAAGTGGCTTGCTTCTATCACCTTCCCCCCGCCTACCCCTTGGCAGGCTGTTATTAAAGGAGAAAAGCAGGAACCTAAGTCAGCTGCCATTTGTCCGTCTCCTCTGCTGTATTTGCTGTAATCTCGCTTGTTCTCTTTTGTCTTTGTGGGTTTATTCTTTTTGATTTGTTTTTGTTTATTTCTTTTTTTATCCATTGGAGCATTTTGAGCGGGGTTGGGTAGGAAGCAGAGAGAAATGCATGTGTTTAGTTCACCACGTTTAACCTGAACTCCCAAAATTTAATCAAAATTGACGTGTAAGATCCATATTAGAATAAGCCTAGATTAAACCTGGGAGTAAGGGGGCAGATGTGCCAGCGTGTGCGGCCTCAGAGTTGGAGGGGTTTTTGAGTCTGTCCATTCTAACAATGTTTAACATTTGGGGTTTTGTGAATTAAAATTAGTACGTGTGAAGGAGTGAGAACAGATTGTAATCATTACATGTGACTATTCTATGTAGCATGATAGACAGATATCCTGCCTCTTCTCAATGTATACCAGCGACAGGCTACCTGTTATATTGCAAACAGCTCTAGTTAAGAGTGTTTTCTTGCTTTGAGACAGTATCAGTTTCTAGTAAATTTCCAAATTTGGGGCAAGGTCTACCTTTGGAATAACAGAACAAGTCCTATCCTTAAAGATTCTATTTTCTTCTAAAACGTTTCTTCAACAATAATTATTCTTTATTCTTGGCATTTACAATGTCTCTATTTGAATGCTGAACGTCTGAGACCACATTCTGATGGAGCAAGGTGAAGCAAGCGTGTCATGTGATGTGTTAGTGGGTGAGGCTAGGACCCTCCCCCCCCTCCCCGCCCCCGCCCCGGGCGGCACAGACATCAGGAGAAACTGTCGGGAGAAAAGATTGAAAAAGTGAGGTTTTTTGCTCTGAAGAGAGCAGCCGTGCCCGTAATCCCCCCAGAGCAGTGGTCCTGCCTGGGGCTTTGTGCAGGGATGCTGCCTTAGTGGTGCCCTGCGACCCTCTGCACCCGCACAGCTGACGGCTCGGAATGGGGGCCTGACCCAAAGGCAGCAAATCAGGAGATGGCCGTGGCCGGGCCGGGGTGCGGTCCAGTCTGGGTGCAGGCCCGGGAGGACAGTCATGCTGACCCAGACCTCTCCTTTGAGATGCTGGCATGAGGCTCGGACTAAAGCAATAGGCAGTGAGGTGATACACACGGGAGAATACCTAGAAAACCCTCAGCAAAAATCCCTGGGGCAGAGAGGAGAGGGGGGAGGTGTGCTGGGTGACAGCGGGGCAGGAGGAGTGGGGTCATCGGTGCCCATCATCGGCCTGGCAGAAGGCCAGCATCCCTGAGGCCCAGGTGCGTGGTCCTGGGTGATCGCAGGACATAAGGTCCATATGTAAACACACATTTCTCTGTGCTGGCAGCCAACAACAGGAAACTGAAACTGAAAATAGTGTAAAAACAGTAATTGGCAATGTTAGAGACCACGGCTAATCCGCTCTCCTGTGTCCCTTAGTGAGTTCTCTGAGCAGAGACCTCTTCCAATCCTTGAAGACGTGGTGAAAACAAGAAATAAATATTTGTTATTTTTAAAAAAAAGGAAAGTAATGTAAAAATACTTCAAAAATTTAACAAAATATGTGTAAAATCTGTGCACTAAAAGCTGTAACATTGCTGAGGCAAATGAAAGAGGATAAACTTAATGAGATATATTATGATCATGGATTTGGAGACGCAGTAGGGTTACGGTGTCAGTTCTCCCCAGTCGGTCCATAGATTCCATACAATCCCAACAGCAATACCAGCAGGCTTTGTCGTAGAAATAGACAAACTGATTTTAAAGTTTACGTGGAAATGCAAAAGACCTAGAAGAGCTGAAACAATTTTGAAAGAATTGAAAGTTGGAGGCATTAACAGTACTTGGCTTTCAATAGAGCCAGGGTGGTACTGGCATAAAAATCAGTGTATAAACCAGGGACAGAATAGAGTCTGGAAACAGAGCTTGCTGGAATAAAACTGAACAAATGAGGCCTCATTCGGGAGATTAAAATAAAAACAAAGTAGAACGAAAATATTGCACGTAATAGAACGTGATCTGTGAGGTTCGTGATCAGGGTTTGTGTCCTTGCTTTACTTGGGAGGAGGGAAAAGGTATTGCTTAACTTTCAGGTTTTATGAGTTAAATATTTGTGGTGATATATTTAGGGTAACTCTTGTTACTGGAGCAACTGGATATCCGTGTGCAAAACAATAAACTTCCGTCTATACCTTGCACCGTATAAAAAGGTGGTCTCAAACTGGATCATAGACCGAAACATAAAACCTAAGCTCCAGCGCTTATGTCCCTGAGTGGCTGGTGTCTGTGAGTTGAAGGGAGGGACACAGATCTCAAGGGGAGTGGATCCAGCTCAGAAGATCTTTATTGACAGCTGCTCTGGGTGTGACCTGCACTAGACAATAGGCATTGTCTTCAAGCAGCTTCCAGTGCAGCGAGAGAGGAGAGCCAGCACTAGGTGAAGATGCTCGCTAGCTTTGCTAAGTGCTAGAGGGAAGTGAAAGGGAGCATTTCCTGCACATTCCCCCCATCCCGCACGTGCCCTCTGTCTCCTGACGTGCCCTTACACGCAGAGGGCTCCAGCATGTGACCCACCCGGCCCCTTGGGTCCCTCCCTCACTTTGTCCAGGAGAGGGAGTGATTGAGCTCATGGTGAGTTTGGGAGGAGGAACTTGGCCCGTGGATCACCGTCCTTCCTCTCCACTTCCACAGGGCGTGAGCTGCCTGCAGGAGAGTCTGCCCCTGTTGGGAGGAGCCTGGCTGGTGCCCACCCCTGCCGAGACGGGGGTGGAGGGTGAGTCTGCCGAGATTTGGGGTTCAGTATGGTAGAACTTACTTGCTTGAAGCCTCCAGCGGCAGCTGTATTAGTCACAAAGATTCCGCTGGGTCTTATGCTCAGTGGGTTCACATTCAGGTGGGGAAAAGGAATAGCATTTATCGAGGTCCTCAAAGATATCTACGGTAAGAATAGATAGATTAGGGGCACAGATTGGGTCCTACGTTAGGACCCCTAACCTAGCCTGGGGCTTCAGGGAAGACGTCTTAAAGGAAATGATCCTGGAGCCGGATGTCGAAGGCTGAGTAGAGGTTCACCAGCCGGCAGGAGAGGAGAGGGTGTGAAGACTGTCGTTACCTGCGAGAGCACTGTTGTGAAAAGGCCTGGGCTCAAGAAACAGTGCTGTTTGTTTGAGGAACAAACACAGCACTATTTCTAGAGGGCAAGGTGGACACGGGGTTGAGGGAAGTATGAGGAGTGGGCTTGGTTTTCCAATGTAACTGTTGTCCCTTTCTTTAAAAAAAAAAATATTTATTTATTTTGGCTGCACCGGGTCTTAGTTGCAGCATGCATGCGGGATGTAGCTCCCCGACCAGGGATCGAACCCGGGCCCCCTGCATTGGGAGCGCAGAGTCTTACCCACTGGACCTCCAGGGACGTCCCCATAACTATTGTCACCTTTGAAACTCATAGTCCAGAAAATCCCAATTCCTTAAGCAACCGGGCCGGCGCATCTTGACAGTAAGCTGTGTAATACAGGCTTGGGGCTTCCACGAAGAACGTTCCTGCTGTGGGTCCACAGGCCACGTGGCCGTCAACCCTAGTGCCATCTGTGTTCCCTTACAGCAGTAGAGCATGTGTGACGAGGGAGGCGGGTGGCCCTGGGATGCTGGCGGGGAAATAGCTAGAGCATCGTGCTCAGGCCTGGACCTCACGATTTGTGAGAAACAGTGGAAAACCAGAGAACATCCAGTGATGTGCGAGCAGCTCTTCAAAGCAGGTCACCTGTATGCAGAAAACTATAAGACACTGATGAAAGAAATTAAAGATGATACCAACAGATGGAGAGAGATACCATGTACTTGGATTGGAAGAATCAACATTGTGAAAATGACTATACTACCCAAAGCAATCTACAGATTCAGTGCAATCCCTATCAAACTACCAATGGCATTTTTCACAGAACTAGAACAAAAAATTTCACAATTTGTATGGAAACACAAAAGACCCCAAATAGCCAAAGCAATCTTGAGAAAGAAAAACGGAACTGGAGGAATCAGGCTCCCTGACTTCAGACTATACTACAAAGCTACAGTAATCAAGAGAGTATGTATGGTGCTGGCACAAAAACAGAAATATAGATCAATGGAACAGAACAGAAAGTACAGAGATAAACCCACGCACATATGGTCACATTATTTTTGATAAAGGAGGCAAGAATATGCAGTGGAGAAAGACAGCCTCTTCAATAAGTGGTGCTGGGAAAACTGGACCGCTACATGTAAAAGAATGAAATTAGAACACTCCCTAACACCATACACAAAAATAAACTCAAAGTGGATTAAAGACCTAAGTGTAAGGCCAGACACTGTAAAACTCTTAGAGGAAAACATAGGCGAACACTCTGACATAAATCACAGCAAGATCCTCCTTGACCCACCTCCTAGAGAAATGGAAATAAAAACAAAAATAAACAAATGGGGCATAAGGAAACTTAAAAGCTTTTTGCACAGCAAAGGAAAACATAAACAAGATGAAAAGACAGCCCTCAGAATGGGAGAAAATATTTGCAACTGAAATAACTGACAAAGGATTAATCTCCAAAATTTACAAGCAGCTCATGCAGCTCAATATCAAAGAAACAAACAACCCAGTCCAAAGATGGGCAGAAGACCTAAACAGACATTTCTCCAAAGAAGACATACAGATTGCCAACAAACACATGAAAGGATGCTCAACATCACTAATCAT
>NC_041228.1:78230878-78252858 GCF_002837175.3 Physeter macrocephalus
GAGACGCAAGAGGGAGGAGATATGGGGATATATGTGTATGTATAGCTGATTCACTTTGTTATACAGCAGAAGCTAACACACCATTGTAAAGCAATTATTCTCCAATAAAGAGGTTAAAAAAGAAGAAAAAACTGCTGCGTGTCTGAGCGCAGCTGTCAGGGGGCCCTGGAAGGGGTGGACTGGCTGATCTGGATGCTGTTGGTATGGAGAAAGCAATGCTGGTGAGCGATGGTTCCACTCAAGGTCCAGCTGGATTAAAAAAAACCCTGAGACACAGAATGAAGAGCTTGCCTCAGCCTTCTCAGGAATGGAAAGTGCTGGCCCGGCAGGGGAAGGAGAGAAGGCAAGAGAAAAGTGGACAGGTATTGACCGCCGGGGTGAGGTGGGGGTAATCAGTGACGATTTTTAGAAGGCTGTGTAGCCATAAGTTCAAGATCTTTAAAAATACTTCCCTGGCAGCACAGTGGTTAAGAATCCGCCTGCCAACACACGGGACATGGGTTCGAGCCCTTGTCCAGGAAGATCCCACATGCTGTGGAGCAGCTAAGCCCATGCGCCACAACTGCTGAGCCTGCGCTCTAGAGCCCGCGAGCCACAACTACTGAGCCCACACGCCACAACTACTGAAGCCCATGTGCCACAACTACTGAGCCCACGAGCCACAACTACTGAAGCCTGCACGCCTAGAGCCCGTGCTCGGCAACAAGAGAAGCCACCGCAATGAGAAGCCCACGCACCACAACGAAGAGCAGCCCCCGCTCGCCACAACTAGAGAAAGCCCGCGCGCAGCAATGAAGACCCAACACAGCCAAAAACAAACAAACAAATATTTTTAAAAATACAGGGCTAAAAGTAAGATATAAAGTTATAAAAGTAATACATATAATAATGTAAAAAAAAAGTATTACAAAAAAGAATACTGACACCCTTGGATTCTGTCATTCCATTTATAGGAGTCTATTTTAAGGAAATCATAACTGATGCTTGCAGAGATTCATCATAGCTATTCATGGTGTAGCTATTCTAATGGTTTAAAAAAATCTAAATCATTAATGGGGAAGTTAATACATCAGTCAGGAGACATCTATGCACTAGGATACCACATAGACACTTGTAACTTGGTGAAGAATTCTTAATGATACAAGGCAACTTTTCATGATATTTTAGGTAAAAAAATAAGAATAAAAATATAGATTATAATTTCAATTATGTGAGTTGATACATGCCTATATGCATGTATTTATTAAAAAACAAGCTCAGATTTTGCATTGTATTTAAAATTTGGATCTGCTCTGATCACAATTTATTTTTACTTATTTAACTTATGTTATGAAGAAAGAAACCTTACAAATGATTTTTCATAACTCTAAGAAAGCTTTTACATGTTATACTGTTATTTGGATCAATTAAAACAAAGCCCATTTTGTCAAAGTTGAATTAGCTACCACATGTTTGGTTAGAAACTTAAGTTTTGGTAACACCCATACAATAAATAAATAAAATTTCTCACAAGTAGAACAGTATTAGTCTCAAGACCAAAGGTTTTTATAACAATTAACCATTTTGATTAGACTATAAGGTCCCAGGAGTATTTATTGTCAGTGAGTTACTCCATTTCATGGTAACTAAAAAATACAAAGTAAACCTGACTTCAGAGAGCCTTCACCTGTCTTGGCCCACCGTGGGAGGACCTACCGCTCTGATCGGGCAGCACGGGGCAGGAGGTGCTGGAGGTCGGGGCCGGTAGAGCTGGGAGAGATGCGCACGCAGGAGGTGGGGAAAGGAGGCTGTTCATTGGCTGGGGCTCACCCTGCTTGGCTCTTTGTGGTGGGTGGTCCTTAGGTGTTGAGGCATTTACAGGCTGAGGTTTTTTAGGTTTTTTTTTTTTTTTTTTTTTTTGATGTTGGGGGTAGGAGCTTATTCATTTATTTATTTTTTTTTTTTAATTTATGCTGTGTTGGGTCTTCGTTTCTGTGCGAGGGCTTTCTCTAGTTGCGGCAAGCGGGGGCCACTCTTCATCGCGGTGCGCGGGCCTCCGGGCCTCTCACTGTCGCGGCCTCTCTTGTTGTGGAGCACAGGCTCCAGACGCGCAGGCTCAGTAGTTGTGGCTCACGGGCCCAGTTGCTCCGCGGCATGTGGGATCTTCCCAGACCAGGGCTCGAACCCGTGTCCCCTGCATCGGCAGGCGGATTCTCAACCACTGCGCCACCAGGGAAGCCCCCAGGCTGAGGTTTTGGTTCGCTTTCCTCTGCTGCTAAGGCACTAGAGCCTCCTTAGTCCGATGGCCTCCTTGTTGAGTTAATTTACAGCTTTTAATGATGGTTTTAATTAAGGCTGAAAAGAGTATTGGAGCTCATACCTCCCTCTGTAGACACATCTGCGCCCCTCCCAACTTTACCTACACACTGCCTCCTGGATCCCGGGCTTCTCTTGACGCCCAAGCCCACCCCCTCCGTCCCATGCAGGATGAGGCCAGGTGGAGGGGCTGGGGTGCTCCCCCTGCTCCATAGGGTCCAGTCCCAACACTGACCTGGCCCCAGCCTGGCCCCCAGAGCTTCCTCCTGGTGCCTCTCTGGCTTCTCTCCGGGCACAATCCTGGTTCCCTCAGTTCTCCTACTAGACTCGTCAGAGCCACAGCATTTCCTCCAAGAGGCCTCCCTGGCCCCAGTCTTGCTGGCCTCTCCCCAAGGCTGCGAGCTCTTGAAAGCAGAGAGGGTGACTGACTCACTGCCCTGCACCCAGCCCGTTACGCAGCGCTGGGCAAACAGAGGTGCTCAATTTGCATATGAACGATTTACACCAGAAGTGGAATGACTTTCCGTAAAAGAAGCCTATGGAAGAGTCGATGGCCACGTTCAACAGCATTTACTCTGTCGGTAGAGCGGGGAGGGATTCCTGGACCCAACTCCTGGCTGAACCTCAGGGAGGTCCTGGCGGGGGATGGTCCCTGTAGAGACGGGGGCTCCAATGTGCAGTGAGGGGCGCCAGGCTGTGCTGAGCTGCCTCAGTGGCCCCCAGCCCTTGGCCTTGGAGAGCAGGCAGTGTTCAGCTGTCGAATGGCAGAGACTGAGCCATGAAAGGAAGGGACACTTGGGGATGAAATCGGCCTCATTTTTAAGTGTCAAGAGGTCAGCAATGAATTGCTTTCTTCCTTCCTCAGGCAGGAGGGCTGGGAGGACGGGCGGTGGGTGAGCAGGAGACCTCCTACGAAGGATGATAATTGGCATTGTGCTTCCTGGGGCTGAACACTTTCTGGAGGTGCAGTTTTCCATCAATAGAATGGGGTTAGTAACGCCTATTTGATAGCGTTGTTATGAAGATGAAATGAGATCATGAATTTGGGTCATTACAGGGCCTGACACAGAGTTGGTGCTCAATTGCTAACTCCAATGAGCAATTGTCTCCTTGTAAGAGAGAGGCTCGCCAAGTTGGATGACCCTTCACAACTATCACGTACAATTCAGTTTAGAATCAGGTTTGGGAACCATTATCTGAAGCACTCATGGGTCTGTAATTGTCCATCCTATGCTTGCTCTTGACCTACATTTTCAAGCTGAGTGATTGTTTTCCTAGTTACCTGCCAACATCCGCTTTTTCAATACCACTTGGCCATTACCGTGGCTACGCTAATTTAGGTGAATAAAACGTAGATGGATTCTTTTTAAAATTTCCATGAATGCAAATGGGTTTCTGGACTCAAATATCATGGCCTCGTTTTGGTCACTGATTTGTGGGTGGAGGTCGTGAGATGTCATTTCCAATAGCAGGTTTGTTTTTTTCTGGAAACTTTACCCCACAGACGAAGTCTCTGCTCTTCCTTTCAGGGAAGGGGACAATGGAAATGACACTCTGTACTCTTGCTTGCTGGCTTTTATGTGCGCATCTGGACAAATTGAAAGCAGAGCAGAAAGCAGCACTCTCTTAACACGTTTCAAAGGTGCGGGGAAGATAAACATCATTTGAATTGTCAAGTCACTCTTCACAATAGAGGAAGAGAAATTGTGAACAGCATAGAAGGAAACCCGGGGCAAACAGACAAAAGAGCGTGGTGAGGCCGAGTCATGGCCCTGCCATTCAGGTTTTCACGTGAGAGACGCGAGGACGGACAAAAGTGGAGGGAAAGGCCGCGGGTTCTGGGCTGAATGCCGTGGTTCTGGCTTGGGACTCTTGACTAATGATGACTCCCTGTTTTTCAGTTTCACAGATAAGCAAACTCATCAAGACAAATTATTTGTGCTGGTAAAGAATACAGATAATTAAGGCCAATCAGTAAGCACACATTATATTTTATTTTATTTTATTTTATTTATTTATTTTTTGTGTGTGTGGTATGCGGGCCGCCCTCTGCTGTGGCCTCTCCCGTTGCGGAGCACAGGCTCCGGACACGCAGGCCCAGCGGCCATGGCTCACGGGCCCAGCCGCTCCGCGGCACGTGGGATCCTCCCGTCAGTTTCACAGATAAGCAAACTCATCAAGACAAATTATTTGTGCTGGTAAAGAATACAGATAATTAAGGCCAATCAGTAAGCACACATTATATTTTATTTTATTTTATTTTATTTATTTATTTTTTGTGTGTGTGGTATGCGGGCCGCCCTCTGCTGTGGCCTCTCCCGTTGCGGAGCACAGGCTCCGGACGCGCAGGCCCAGCGGCCACGGCCCACGGACCCAGCCGCTCCGCGGCACGTGGGATCCTCCCGGACCGGGGCGCGAACCCGCGTCCCCTGCACCGGCAGGCGGACGCGCAACCACTGCGCCACCAGGGAAGTCCAACACACATTATATTTTAGTAATAGTTTCTAGCGTAAATAAAATTGCACCATCACACCCATGCTCGGCACTGGGGAGCGTTGATGGACCATCACTGGTAGCTGGTGGTCCATTTACCTGCTCTCTTAAACGGGGGAAGGGGGTGACCCCAGGCCAGCGGTGGGAGGGCCGGAGGTGTGGACTGGTGTGTCCTGCCCAGTTCGGTAGGTGCCACTGTAGTTAAGAGATTAGGTAAAGTTGGGGTGTGGGGCGGGGGGCATGGGAGATGGATCACAAAAGCCAGGGAATGGAGTCTAAATGGATCTTAAAAAAAAGGCCAGGGAACTGTGTAGAAAATTCAGCTTTTGAAGCTAAGAGTCTGAGAATCAGGGAAGGGAGACAGGTCAGCTGGGATCAGGAACTGGCCGTGGGGTTTGCTACGGGCTCCCAGCAGGGGGTGGTGAGTGGTTAAAGGGCCAGGATGGAGTCCGGGCTCCTTCCCAGGGCACAGCAGCTGGAAGGCAAAAAATTCCGCAAGCTCACGATCACTGTCTTCCTGGCCACCTGGGTGAGGCTGACCAGCTTTGCTCTCCGTGCTCTGTGTAGGGGTTTCCTTACAGGTAACCCCCTAGGGGGCACGCTCTGGAGCATTCGTGGGCACCAGTGAGGCACAGACTACGTCCTCCCCGCGTTCACGGTCCTGCAGCGGCTGGCGCTTTACCTGCATCAGCCCCAGTGACGCGGCCCAGAGAGCTGGTTCCCCTGCATCCTCCTCACCACGCGTCATCACACTTTTTGTCCTTCGCCAAAGTGGGCTGTGGAGCAGGTCGGCTTGGGCCTGAGTCCTGGGCCTGCCACTCGCGAGCTCTGTGACCTTGGGCAAGTGACTTAACATCTCTGTGCCACGGTTTCTGCTTCTATAAAATGGTGAGAGTAAGGGTGCCCAACTCATAGGGCTGTGATTAGGGACATGCGCCATAATATTTACATGACCTCGGATAAAGCGCGTGGTAAATAACTCCCATCGATTAGTGCTTGATGACTCTGCCAGTGTTCCGATTCTTTGAAGTGTAACCAAACACACAACATTCTCAGTAATCCGACCCTTGCAGCGCGCATGGCGTGTGAGGGTCCCGGGCTGAAAAATCTGAGGGCTTGAACTAGGAGGTAAGACTTTGTTCTCTTTTCATTCAGCCCCACCTGACGACGCAGGCTGAACTCCCATCAGCCATTGATTTGGTCCTCGGCTTTCTTTCTTTCTTTCTTTCTTTTTTTAAAGTAAGAAAACAATATTTATTCATTCATTCACTCACTCAATGAACATATAAGTGCCTACCATCTGAGGGATGGTATGATCTGGAATCTAAAATTAAATGATGTAGTCTGTGCCTTCAAGAGGTTTTAAGATAGTCAATAAATAAGTGATTAAAATGCATTGTGGCAAAGGTTAGTACGAGGCACTACTAACCTTTGGCGTGGAAGGGGTATAAGGCAGGGGATCGGGAAGGGCCTCCGAGAGGAGTTGCTGCCTGAAGGGGATTCGGGAGAGGTACTGCAGGTACTTCACTATGGCTGCAGTGCCAGTGTGGAAAGATGGGGCGGGGCTGAGCGTGGAGCGTAGAGCAGAGGTCGTGTGAAAGAGCTCCGCCTCTGTTCTGAGACCCATGTCAACCCCCTGAAAGATTTAAGGAAGTCGGTCCCCTGCTTTCAAGCCCACAGCGACAATCTGTCTCCACGAGGGAGGTGCCCTGCTTCCTCGCATGATCGTTCATTCTAATCTCATTGGCTGGCTTGGATTCTCTGCTGCTAGGCAACACTTACTTTCTCTGTGTCCTTTTTGTCCCTCCCATCTAGCGCGGTAAGGAGCTCGGGAGCTCTGCAGCCAGCAAAGTTCACAAAGGCAAATAAAAGAGAGAACAGGGAGGGCGAGGGGAGTGAGCTGTCCCGGCCCCGCTGGGAGGCCCTGAGCTTCTGGCCCTGGCCATCCAGGCAGCAACCCGCTGGGCCAGGCAGCTGCCCATCACCCTGGCGATGCCCAGGGCTGTCCAGAGCCCCGCTCTGTCCCCGCTGCCACCTCCTCTCCTGTCCTGGGGCTCAGTGTGAGCCTTCCTGGTGGGGCAGGATGGGCTGGAAGTCCCTAGAATTTGCCCAGTAGAATGTGTGGTAAAGGTCATTTGAAGAGCGTGTAAAAAGCTTTTCCGCCCAGGAGCTGGTGTGGCCTCAGCTCAGATGCTTCGAGGCAATTGTTTTCTTCCGGTTCTGCCCAAGCTCTGAGCCAGCCCTGCTCCAGGCTGGGCTCCCAGGCTTCTCCACCTGCAGGGGGGCCGGCTCCACCTACCTCCTTCCACAGCATCCGTGGGACTGCTTTCTCTGCAGGAAGAGGCTGCTTGGAGGTTCTAATTGTTCTAACATTTGTTTTCTGTAAAGCACAGGGGAGGCCCCTATCAGGAGCCACCCAAGGGCACTCCCTCAGCACTCTTTGTTCCTGGCCAGATGGGTTTGCACCCTCAGGCTGACCTTGTTCACGGAGGGAGCGCTGCCTGACCCATCCCACTAGCTGTGAAGCCAGAGGCCGAAAAAGGTCCGCTGTCCCACAGCCAAGAGGAGGCACCGGTGTTCTCTGCCTTTCCAATCACGTGGCTGAAGTTCTGGGAACCCAGGGAACCCCTTTACCTGCCTGGGTCTGGTGTCTGCCTCTCTGTCTCTCTCTCCTGTTTTTGAACTATAAACAGATTTGTTTCTCAAATATTAGATACTTAAAAAAATTTACATATAAAGATACAAGTACTATCTCAATAATGATAATAATCACACCACCCGGATACTGGCCACCCCCCAACTTCCCCTCCAGCTAAGGAAGGTGCATCACCAGGCCCTTGCAGGACTCCTGAGTCTCCCTGTGGCCCCTCCCCTCCCTCGCCTTTGCGGTGACCGGGATCTTGAATAGTATGTTTAGCATCCCTTGCTTTTCTTCCCTGGTTTACTTCAGGTGAATCCCTAATCGGTATATTCAGTTTTCCACGCTTTTACATTTTATATAAATAGAGTCCATGGTAAGAATTCTCCTGCAACGTATTTTTCAAATGTCAGTCTTTTCCAAAGATTCATCCACGTTGATGAGTATAGCTGCTGCGTTCCTTCTTTTTTAGCCTCTGCTATATAAGGACGCCCTGGGTGAGTGAACCACAATGTGCTTACCTTTTCTCATTGGTCCTTGGGTCTGGCTACGTTTTCTTGCCCTTTCAGCCAGTGTGGTCATAGACTTTACTTCCAGAACTTGGGTGCACAGGGCAGTAGTTTCCCCAAGGTGGCAGTTCTCAAACTTTCTGTTCTAGGACCCTTCACATTCTTAAAAACTATTGATGGAAGGGCTTTTGTTTGGATGGTTTATATCTACTGATGTTTAATATATCAAAAATTAACAGTGAGGACTTCCCTGGCGGTCCAGTGGTTAAGACTCCGCGCTTGCACTGCAAGGGGGCACGGGTTCGATCCCTGGTCGGGGAACTAAGATCCCTCATGCCACATGACGAGGCCAAAAAAAAAAAAAAAAAAAAAACTTAACAGTGAATGATTTTTTTTTTTTTAATTAATTAATTATTTATTTATTTTTGGCCACGTTGGGTCTTCGTTGCTGTGCGCGGGCTTTCTCTAGTTGCGGCGAGCAGGGGCTACTCTTGGTTGCGGTGCGCGGGCTTCTCATTGCGGTGGCTTCTCTTGTTACGGAGCACGGGCTCTAGGCGCGCGGGCTTCAGTAGTTGTGGCACGTAGGCTCAGTAGTTGTGGCTCGCGGGCTCTAGAGCACAGGCTCAGTAGTTGTGGTGCACGGGCTTAGTTGCTCTGCGGCATGTGGGATTTCTCTGGACCAGGGCTCGAACCCATGTCCCCTGCATTGGCAGGCGGATTCTCAACCACTGCACCACCAGGGAAGTCCCAACGGTGAATGATTTTAAAATATTAATTCATTTAAAATAGCTATAATATACCTGTTACATGTTACTATGAATAACACTTTAATGAAAATAACTATATTTTCAACAACAAAGAAGAAGTCTCTATAAAAGTCCCGGAAGTACAGGGTTGGAGAGCTTCGGGGTTGGAGAACACATGCCGGCGGGGTGGTGACCCCAACTCCTCGGGAACAGACGCTCCTGTGCTCAGAACCCTTTGGGACCTCTATGTATCTTTTTATGTGATGGGTCATCCTTCATCATATCCTTTATTTTTTTATTTATTTTTTTTTTTGTGGTATGCGGGCCTCCCTCTGCTGTGACCTCTCCCGTTGCGGAGCACAGGCTCCGGACGCGCAGGCTCAGCGGCCATGGCTCACGGGCCCAGCCGCTCCGCGGCACGTGGGATCCTCCCGGACCGGGGCGCGAACCCGGTTCCCCTGCATCGGCAGGCGGACGCGCAACCGCTGCGCCACCAGGGAAGCCCCCATCATATCCTTTATTATATAGTGTACTGGTAAATATAAGCAAGCCTTTCCCTGAGTTCTGTGAGCTGTTCTAGCAAACGATTGAACTTGAAGGAGAGAGTAATGGGACCCCTGATTTACGCGCAAGTTGGCCAGAAGTGTGGGTATGCTGGGGACCCCACTACTTGAGACTGGCATTGAAGTGGGGTGGGAGTCTTGTGGAACTGAGCCCTTAGCCTGTGGGATCTGACGCCATCTCCGGGTAGATAGTGTCAGAACTGCGCTGAACTGTCAGATCCCAGCTGGTGTTGGCGAGTTGGTTGGTGTGGGAAAAACCCCACACATTTGACGTCAGAAGTGTTGAGTAAGGGCAGAAGTGCTTTTCCTTTTCACAGAGGCTGCTGGGAAGGTGAGCCAGTACCGTGGGCCGCCCCCCGTTGCTCAGCCTCTGTGCCGTACGCGTCCTGCTTGGTGGGGCTTCAGGAAGAAGGAATTAGAGGACACGAGGCTACGACGTTTGTTTTCATTTAAGGCTGTCACCAATTCTTAGTTGAATGTTGGCTGGGATTTATTTCTAAACGGGCTTCCACGTTGTTGTAGACCTTTCTGACTTATTTAATGCCCTCGGGATTTTATCAGCTGTACTTCATGAAGAAGTGGTGCTGTACGTCTACCCCCTGCATTGGCCGCGTAAGCATGGTTTGTGTGGAAATCACTCAAGGACACTACCCGCCGGGTGGCCCAGAGGTCACAGAAGAGAAGGGCTCACAGACCAAATGAAAGTGCTCAAATCACATGGTTTATTCAATCAATTTAAATCACAGTGAGAAGCAAGGGAAAGAGAAGGGCAAATTCACACGCTTATTATGTGTTATATAGGATGTTATGGAAAAACCCGAACGAACTTTTGGGCCAACCCAACAGGATAGGGCGCTCTCTCTGAACACTGGGGTGCTCTGCGCTCCCCACCTGGGACCAGAATAGGTGTCACCAGTGGGCAGCCAGATGAAGACCTCATGAATAGTAAGTAGTCGTGTGAATCCAGTACTTCCTGAATATCCGGTGACTCTTGTATATTTGTTTTATTAAGAATGTTTAGGACCAAAGTACCCCATGGGTATATCTTGGAACTTGCATGTACTGATGTTTAACACAAGGTCTACTTACTATTTATAGTTCTGTGTATGTTCAACAAACTTTTTGCTTATAAGCTTCTTATCTATTTAAAACATCTTAAAGGGTTTTACCTGTGTTTGGCAAACTGCAGATTTCTTCATCTGATAGAATTGAATGTTCTCAAAGCAAATGCACATTACAGTTTGCATAATGGCCATTTCAGGAATCCTAATTTGTTTGTTTTAAGCAAGAGCAAGAAAAACAAACAAACAAAAACAAAAGCAACATATCTCTGTGTTACTAAGGAAGTTAACGGTTGTATCTAAAAATGGAGCACGTGTGGAGTCTATGTTATTTTCCTGAATGTTGTAATCAGCCAGATCTGTGTTGTCTGGTGGGTTAGCCGTTGACCCATGTGGCTCCAAAGTACTGGAACTGTGGCTGGTCTGAATTGAGATGTGCCTTAAGTGTAAGATATGTACCAATTTCAAAGACCTAATATGAAAAAAAGCAAAATATCAAAATAGTGCATAATTTGTATATCAATTATATATTGAAATTTTAATATTTGATTACATTGGATTAATTAAAATACTATTAAAATAATTTTGTCTATTTATTTTTACTTTTTAAAATTTGGCTTCTAAGGACTTGCCTGGCGGTCCAGTGGTTAAGACTTTGCCTTCCAATGCAGTGGGTGTGGGTTCCATCCCTGGTCGGGGAGCGAAGATCCCACATGCCTCGCGGCCAAAAAACCAAAACATAAAACAGGAGCGATATTGTGATAAATTCAATAAAGACTTTGAAAATGGTCCACATCAAAAAAAATCTTTAAAACAATAAAATGTGGCTTCTAGAAAATTTAAAGTTACGTATGTTTCTACTAGCATTATATTTCTACTGGAAGGCACTCCTCTAGAAAACAGCACCATCTAATTACTTACTAGATTTTGGAACACACCCATTAAAATGGATTAAAAATTCCCCTGTTTGCTTTTCCAGTTCTTCTTAGCTTACTGAGACATTTGACAAAGTTGCCTGCTCAAGGAAAGCCATTCCTGTATGAAAAATCGGTTATACATTTTCAGATGATAAGCCAGTGAGGGCTCTTTCTAAGGTTAAAGCCTCTCAATTATTCAAAATTCATCTCATTTTTTTTTGCCCTCTCTCTAACTTTACCAATGTGCACTTGCTCAACATAGATAAAGTGCAAATGTTTCCCTTGGTGGAGTTTATTCATACAAAATCAGAAATAGAGTTGTGGCTTCAACCCAGTTCAAAAACTGCTCAGTTATACTTTACGTGCTCTTCTGTTTGCCATCTGGTGAGGTTCACTGAGGCTTCTTTTGAATTGTGTACGAATGCCCCTGCTTTTTTTTTTTTTTTTTTTTTCTGCCTAGGACTTATCTTGAGATGGGCAGAAAGAGAAATTAAAATCTACACGTGATAAGTAAATTTGGGAACCATGTAACCAAGAACAGAAGAGGCTGCTCATAAGATTCTTGCCAATATAACCTGGCATTTGGACTCCATTTTTGTCTACCACTCAGAAGGCACAATGGATGGACATTGCTGGGTAAGTTTCTGAAGCTGTTCTGAGCTCAGTCGAGAAGGCACAGTAGGGACAAGATGGGCATTTAAAACGTGACCCTCTTTGCCTTCCTCTGCAAGCAGTTGTCTTCCCAGTTCCTGTGCAGAAGCCTCTCTACCTGTAGTTGGTGGTAGATCAGGTGTTTGGAGGCTTTTAGCTCGTCTTTTGGTTTTCAGGATATTATTTCAATTATATACAGCGATTCCTTAAGAAAAGGGCCGGGGAGAGGAAGTGTGTGTAAAATGCCTACATTCATTAAAGGGGTCATAGGTTTAAGAAACTCAAAATATACTCATGAAGTTGACCCTATAGGGGGTATGGAGCTCTCTTGCTTTTTCGGTGTCTAAGAGTTAAAGGAACCACGTCACAGCTACAGTAAACCCTCTCAGACTGAAGACACCGCTTTCACCCTCGTGGTTACGGCTGGTGTTTCTGGTCCTGCTGAGAGCTCTCAGCAAGTGTGGGAGCCCAAGTGAGATCATTATCTGTGCTTGTGCCTGATCGGTGCGCGCGTCTCAGGCAGATCAGGAGGTGGCTGATGGAGGCCTGTCTGGATGCTTCTGGGACACCACGCGGTCTAGGGCCCCTCTTCTCCTGTCTCCCAGCATGGCTGCCGCATCCAGAAAGTGGACTGTTAGGGAATATTGATTTCTTGGAAGAGGACTTGGTGATCTGAGGGAGGAGTGTTTTAAACAAGGGCTTGGGCCTTGACCACGTTCGTCTTAAACAGGGCAGACGTGGATCTGGGGAGACCAGGAGAGTAGGAAACTTGGATATGATGTGAAGGGGGACCCAGCAGCAAATGAGAAAAAGAGTGACGCTGTCTCTTCCACTAAATCTGGGGTCATTCATCCTCCAATACCTTGTCATGTCCTGTTTCAAAGACCTTCCCACATGAAGATTTATCACTTTTCTAGAAGCCATATGGAGAGTTCCAAGTGATTGCACGGTAGCAGTGTGAGGGACATTTGCCTATTTACTCAGGCATGCAAGGTATGCCCTCTGAAATGCAGGGTTTTGTTTCTAATCCTCTCTCTTTTTCTTTCCCTTTTCTGTACTTTCACACCCAGAACCCCCCAATTTAAAAGGACATTGGGTGAGCTGCCCATTATTTCAATCATCCTCTCCACGGCAAAGCCCTTGAGTGCTTTGGGGGCTGTGGGGAGATAAGACAAAGAGTCCATCCGTTTCTTATTTGCACATAGTGTCTTGACACGTTAAGAAACCAATCCAGAATGACTAATCATAATCTTTTCACATTATAAAGTATGTGTCTCATAGCTGTAGTCATTAATGCCACATGAAATGATGGCTAAATGGGGATTTTAGCCGTCATCCCATGTAGAGTTCCTCAGGGATACACATTATACTTTAATAAACCAGTAACTTATGAGAATTTGTCATTGTAGTCGATTGTGGTGTATGTAGTATTATTGCTTTAGAGAAAATCCAATTCTAAAAATCTTATTTCCTTTTCACACATCGGCAAATATGTTTAGACTTATTGCTTTTTTTCTCAAATTTGGTTATCACATTTTAATTATCACCTTTATTAGCCCTCTCCCTAAAAACATGTGCTTTATATGTATCTCGGTATCTCTGTCCTTGAACTCTTCAGCCCTTGGGAGTGACCTTCCTCTTTAATATCTAAACAAAATAATTGAGCCCTTATCTAACATGACTGCAGCAAGTTCCGTCCTGAAGTCCTAAAGGGTGTCTCTGAAGGTTCTGGGTTATGGTTATGTTTTCTCCTGGTTGTTACTTATTCCCTTTTACTGCAAGTGACTTCTAGCTGTTTGCCTTCCATCTCTGGCCACGTGTGATATCGCCGTCTCTGTGAATCCCTCAATCCATTTTATCCCCGCCCCAAATGCTGAACTGGTCCCATCCCCTTAGTCCACGAAACAGAGCAGGTGAGTATAAGGCTGGTGTGAAGGCTGGGAGGTGACAGAGCTCAGTTATAACCTGGAACAGGAGATGGTTTGTACCTCACAATCCTTCCCCACTGACTCCGCCTTCCCTCGAGCGCCTCCTCAGGGGTGGCAGGGGTGGGTGACACGTCTCCTAACCATGCCATCTCCCCAAGACCACCAGGACCCCAGACTCCCTGATTACAGGCCTGTCAGTGGGAACCCCAAAGCTCTCACCTCGTAGCCATCCCGACAGAGATGCAGTCCGCCACAGAGGTATTTTTTCCATATTTAATCGTAATAAAATGAACACAGTTGGAAGCATCTGCATTTGGATTACTTCACCAATGTTCAAGACCAGCCTATACCTGTGTGAGCAAAACTGCTCATAAAAATGGTCCCTCCCAGGACAGAGATAAAGTCTCCCCAGGGATAAATTTCAGCTTCTAGCCTGGATACATAAATGACTGGCGTTTTAAAAGTAGCACATTTTGGAGGGTTATCTACCTGTTTACCTATCTACCTACCTACCTGTCCACGGAGTGAAGCATAGCTCTATATAAGTAGTAAGGATATACCTATAATGGTGGACATCTTTGATGGCAGAGTGTCAATATCCACTAACAGAGTGGAATGTATCTTTTGCATATGCCAAGAAGTGTTGCATAAACTACATATGACTTGGGATTAAAGCTTAAATAGTGAACGTTGAAGTTAACTTGGATAGTAGTGATTTTTTTGAAAAATAAGAGGTTTTTTTTAAAAAAAAAATCTAAATCCTCCATTTTCTGGCTCTAAACTATGAATCATCTCACTACTAGACCTCATCTTTTTCATCAACAACCTAAAAGTTGACTTTCTTTTGGAGGCTATTTCATAAGGAAATCAAATCTCCCTTCACAAGAGTTGCTAAATCTGGTGACTTGCAAAGAGCAATGGGACAACACTGAGGTGTCCTCATCTACCAGGTCCATGTTCCCCACCCGCTGAATGAATCCTGCAGCCTTGTGGCAATTTAAATCCATGCTTCAAGAAAGATGACAGGTCTCCATCTTTGGGTACTCAGGAAACTTTGTTAATAGTTACAGCTGCAAACTTTTCAAGGTGGAAGACCCTTAGTTATCTTTTTTTGCATATAAAATTTATATGAGAATAAAAGTGTAATTTGCTATTTTCTCTGGCTGCTTAGCACGTTCTTCTAGAATCTTGGTGGGAGAATACATATATACATACGTGTGTATACACAGGGAGGGGAGAGAAAGAGAAAGACAAAGAAAGAGAAAGAGAGAGGGACGGAGAGTGAGAGGAAGTGAGAGGGAGGTGGAGGGAACCATTATTTTACGGAATTGGCTCTGTGATTGCGGAGGTTGGCAAAGCTCAAAATTCACAGACCGGCTAGAGATTCAGGTGAGAGTTGGTGTTACAGTCTGGAGCCCAAAGGCTACAAACTTCAGCAGGATTTCTCTGTTGCAGTCTGGAGACAGAATTCCCTCTTCCTTAGGGAACCGCTATCTTTTCCTTGAAGACCGTCAACTGATTGGATGAGGCCCACCATTACGGAGGCTAATCTGCTTCACTCAGCGTCTACTGATGTAAATGTTAATCACATCTAGGGACTTCCCTGGCGGTCCAGTGGTTAAGACTTCGCCTTCCAATGCAGGGGGCGCGGGTTCGATCCCTGGTCGGGGAGCTAAGATCCCACCTGCCTCGTGGCCAAAAAACCAAAACATAAAACAGAAGCAATATTGTAACAAATTCAATAAAGACTTTAAAAATGGTCCACATCAAAAAAAATCTTAAAAAAAAAGTTAATCACATCTAAAAATACCTTCAAAGCAACAACTAGATTGATGTTTGACCAAACAACTTGGCACTGTTGCCTGAGCCAGGTTGACAAACAAAATTAAGCATCACGATGACTTCAGCTGTCTCCATCACAAGCACATGGACCACTCTTTGGTTCAGAATTTGGTGTCCCAAAGAAGCAGGGTCAACAGGATGTCTTCCTGGTGAGGACAGCAGCATGGGCAGTGCCCACTCCCAAGGATAGCCGTGGCGGGTTCCCAGCAGAGGGTCCCGAGCCTGTTGTGCGGATGGCAGATGGGCAGGCAGCGGCCGTGGACAGGTGTCCACAGGCACAGTTGGTGGCCTTATTTTGAACTGTTTAGCTGTGTAACCTCAGCCACTGGTTCTCCAGCCCCCAGGGGTTACTTTGAACAGCTCAATATCATTTACTAAATTCCTGCTGAATTAGGCAAAGTTTATTTCTGTAATTTCCCACTGATTCAGGAGGTCATACAAAAGTGAGCCTGTAAATTGTGATGTATTGAATTGGCCTCTACGGGTGTCTCTTTGGGTCTTGGGTAAGGAAGGCATTTCAGAGGCATTCTGGTGTCTTGGGGAAGAACGCATAAATAAAGACAGATGCGTGAGCTGACAGAGGTGTAGCCGAGGGAGCCACACACAGGGGGTCTGTGCGGTCACGGGGCAGACAGCCCAGGCCACTGGGAGTGATTGATGATTGGTGTGTAACAGCAGGACACTCGAGGGTTATACATTCTCTCGGCGACCTCCTGATGCAGGACAGACCACCTCCTACACCGAGAGTAAGCTGTGCATTTCAACAGAAGCAGTGGAGAGGAAATTCCAGCAGGTAGCAGTTTATGTGGTACTGGCTTCTGCGCAGAGCAGATGTGATTTCTGACTGAAAATCCGGAGGGAGGGAGGGAGGGAGGGAGGGGGAGAGAGCAGAGGCTCCTTTAAAATCGAGAAGCTGAACGCTTTCAACGCCCCTGAAGCACACAAGATCCCTCTCTCTTCCTGCAGAGACCTTTTCTCTTTGGACTTGCCCGAGTCACAATAGTCCTTTGGCTACTTACCTTCAAACGCGCACGGGGCCCTGATATTCTCGCTGTGAGCTTTTCCATCTTTTGAGAGTTTATCAGAGTTCACGAGGTTAATAATTTCTTCAGAGACCACAGAGAGCGCAGTGGGAGCAGATAGCAGAAGAATAACTGTCATGGCCGGAGCGGCCGGTGCTTTGCGCTTCATGTAACTCTGCAAAATACATTTTGCCGGCTCTTCACAGTTTCTGCAGTGAGCTTCATTTTTCTCATGGGGAGTCAACCAGAGAAAGTGCTAGCCCTCTAGGTCTGCGCGGTAACATAATCGCGCACTAAAATGAAAACCTGCCGACCCTGAGCTTGGCCGACGTGCGTCTCTCCCATTAGGGTTGATAATTGACCTAGACAGAACTTAGCTTGTGTCTGTTGGACACAGAAAACACCCAGAATCAATCAACGCTGATAACCCGATAAATCAAACTCAGACGAATGAGAACAACAGGACCGAAACACGGCATGTCAACAAGGAGCCCCTGCGAGTGGATAACCAAGCCAGAGGACAGCGTCTGAACCAGTTACCATGCAAGCGGGGGAATCACCACCGCCGTGCCAGGCCGTGTTTCAGGTCCAGGCGGGGCGGGAGGGCGGAGCTGTCCCGGCAGGTGGACGCAGCGGGCAGCTGTGCTTTCGCTGACACGTGGTGAGGGATGGAAGGAGTGGGGGGCGCACAGCAGAGCGGCTGAAATACGGACACAGAGGGATGAGGAGGAAGCGGGGCGGGGAGCGCGTGCAGAGAGAGGCCGGATTAAGTCAGAGGAAGGGGTCAGCAGCCTGGAGGTTGTAGTGCGGCAGTCAGCTGGGTGGAGAGGAGATAACGGGAGGAATACCAGTGCAGGTGAAGCCCACGCAGCAGAGCCAGGTATGGGCCGACTCACGGTTTCAAGCGGTGACGATCCTCAGGCCTCTTCACGGGCGCGAAGGCCAAGGGAAGGCAGCGCAGGGCGCGGGGAGCCGGAGGCTGGCGTCCCGAGGAGCAGCTTGCTGGGTGGCCGGCCTCGCACCCGCGCAGGGCAGCAGGGCGGCGCGTGGGGCGGGGTGTCTCCGCCTCTGGGGTGGAGCCGGCAGCGGCATCGCCGAAGGGCAGGAACCTAAACGCAACCGGGCTTTTCGCTTGGGGGCCGGGAGCCCGAACCGGGAGAGGGATGGGGCCCGGAGGCGCCCAGAGTTGCGCCTGCCCCTGAGGCTTACGGGGTCCTGGAGCCCAAGCAGGAGTGACTGAGGAGCTTCTCAGCCGGTGTGAAGCTCAGGAGGGCTGCGTCCAGTAGAGACAAGGGGTGCGTGGGAGAATCTGGAGAACAGATTTGCTGGAGTGTCTTTGCCATGCAGCAGGGAGGGGCTCAGCGGAAAGGTCTTGGAGAAGAGGGGGGAAGGCTGAGTTAAGAGCATGAGGTTCAGGATTTCCGAGACCTGTGGCAAACCGCAGGCCCCGCGGACGCCGCCAGGGATCGCAGCGGTTGCTTACATGTGCACCACGCGGTGATGGTTAACTTCACGTTTGCTTAGCTAGGCTGTGGCTCCCGGTTCTTGGTCAAACATCAGTCTAGATGTCACGCGAACTTATTTCTGATGAGATTAACGTTTAAATCAGTGGCTTTTGTGTACAACGGATGACGCTTCATCGCGAGGGCAGGCGTCACTCAGTCAGCTGAAGGCCTGAAGAGCAAAGACAGAGGTCCTGAGGAAGAGGGAGAATTTGCCAGCGAACTGCCTTTGGGCTGAGAGCTGCAGCGTCAACTCTTTGCTGCATCTCCAGCCAGCTGGCCTGCCTTATAGCTTCCAGACTTAGATCCTGTGCTCTCCTGAATCAATTCCTTAAAGCCTCTCTTGCTCTCTCTCTGTCCCTCTCTCTTCATGGCCACACCCCCCCGCCACACACACACACACACACACACACACACATTCAGGGAGCTCAGGCAGGATATTTGTTCTGGGGACATCATTTTGGGGGTTTGACCTAGAAACTGTTTGGTCACCTACCTTATGGTTGCCTGTCTAGGGGCTCAGGCACACACACACACACACACACACACACACACACACACACCACTCACCTCTCTCTCTATGTAAACCTTTATTTATATATAAATACATCCTATAGTTTCTGTTTTTCTTTGAGACTAATACACATGCTTACTATTTTCCAGTCATTTTTTAAAAATAAATTTATTTATTTTATTTTTTTTGGCCGCGTTGGGTCTTCGTTGCTGCGCGCGGGCTTTCTCTAGTTGCGGCGAGCGGGGGCTGCTCTTCGTTGCGGCGCGCGGGCTTCTCATTGCGGTGGCTTCTTTTGTTGTGGAGCACGGGCTCTAGGCGCGCGGGCTTCAGTAGTTGTAGCACATGGTCTCAGTAGTTGTGGCTCGCGGGCTCTAGAGCGCAGGCTCAGTAGTTGTGGCTCACGGGCTTAGCTGCTTCTCTGCATGTGGGATCTTCCTGGACCGGAGCACAAACCCGTGTCCCCTGCATTGGCAGGTGGATTCTCAACCACTGCGCCACGAGGGAAGCCCTCTAATAATTTCTTACATTTCACATTCTCTGAAGCATTTGGCAAACTGTCTGGCAAGAAGATGCCACAGAGACGTGCAGAGGTATCTCTTGGAAAAGTGTCTGTTTATGGTGGAGTTAGTGGGCCCAGAGCCTTGACACTCCCAACTTGGGGAAGAATAACGGCGGATCACAGCCTCCCAGCACTTTGAGGGAGGGCCTAACAGTCATTGATTTTGCTTCCCGATGATGAATTAGCCCTTGAAATTCTGAGATCCAAACCTCTGAATGCAGTAGAAACAAATGTAGCTATTAAGAAATTGTCCTCAACTATGCATTAATTTTGGTACAAGCCATATTGTAACAAAAGACACATGAAAAGTTGTTTCAATAATCTAGGAGTTTCTCTCTCACTCGCATCCTAGTCCAGACCTAGCCAGACGGCCCTGCAAACATGAAGTGGCATTGCTCCAGGAGGCCGTCTTGGTAGCCAGGCTCCTTAGGTAGCTCTGGCTTTTTTTTAAAAAAAAAAGCGGCGGTGATGAATTCCGTGACGTCTGGTAGAGTTTGGTGTCGCTGCCCGGACTCATGCTAAGCACGAGCAATTTTACCCACCATCACTTTGCCCCATCACTGCGAATGTCCCTGCGGTGGGAAAGGTCTACGTGTTATCACGAAACATCTTGACCTTGCGCACACCTCGAAGGGCTCTGGGACCACTAAGTGTTTGTGGAGCATCTTTGAGAACCTCCACCCGGAGGAAGGGGTCGTGGGGGCAAGGAGCTCTGGGGAAGGTCAAGAGGAGGGCTCTGAACGCTGACCCAAGCCCAGGCACTGAACACACAAGCAGGCCGTGTGGTCCAGAGCCAGTGATACAGCTGAGGGGGCCCCTGACGAGCTGATGCGGGAGGTTCCGGGAGAAAATGGGAGGGTGTCAAGGAGGACAGAGGCCAGCGAGGAAGAGCTGGGTGGAGGCAGGCAGGATTAATTATGAAGCTGGCAAACGTCTGGCTTTACCAGGCTTAATTCAGATGGTGGGTGGCGCGAGCCCTTGGCTGGAAGCAGCAGGTCTGTGCTGTGCTCTTGTTGGCCTGTGTACCCCGATTCTCTTCCCCCCGACGGGTAGCTTCTGGAGGGCAGGACCCACACCTACCCGAGCCTGGCCCCGAGCAGCTGCTTGATCAATATTTCCAGAACGGATCACGATAAATACAACATGGTTTATTGTAAAACGCGGCAAGACCAGAGTCCCGGGACTGGGTATTAAAGAATAACGAAATAGAATAGGTTCAGGCAGACTCCATGCTCCTTTCCTCGGCCCTTGCTTTGTGCACCACCCTTAGTTTTCCCACCCTTTAGCTGACTTGGTATTCTATGTGTGACCTTGGCAGTGAAAGGAGACTGTCCATACCAAACGAGGAGGCTGAGTTGATCCTTGTGGAACCAGAGGATGCTAGAAGACCGTGCGTTTGTGCTTCCCATAGAAATCGGAAACTGAAAAATCCCATCGGCTCGCTTGGGCAGGAGAACGGCATGGCTTCCGCGCAGGGACGTGTGTCCGTAATCATACATTCAATCTCACAATCCATTAGCCCGGGTAATGTTTATTGATAACCTATATGTGGCCTTTAGACGTATCAATATTATCTCATAAATGCGCAGTATCCTGGTAAGATTATTTTATTGATAAGAATAGAGGCTCAGAGAAGCTATAGGACGATCAAAGACGTAAAAAGTCAAGCCCAGATGTTCTGAAAGTGCTGTGTGGGGAAGGAGGTAAGGGAATCTGGGGCGACTACTTTAATTTGAAGTATTATCTTTGATACTAAAGAACGGCAAGTTGTATTTAATCGCTGGGAAAGGTAAGGGTTTCTCTCTGTAAATAATACTTAGCAATAACCTTAGGGCTTGTTTCATGAGTCAATTGGGAATAAACTAGCTGCCTTTTAGAGGTGGATGAGTAGTCAGTCACAGAATATTAGGCTACTACTTAGCTAATTGCTTTTCTGATGTATTAAATGACAGTTGATTCCCAAAGATGAGCAGCTCATTTCCTACAGACCAGTCAGGTCAAACACGGTATCTGTAATGATAATTACTGTTAAATGTATAGTCCTCCTGGAGAGGGGCTTGTCCTGCTAGGAGGGTGAAAGGCAAGCGAGAATCACTAATAAGAGTGAACATCAGTCCTTTAGGAGCCCCAGTGATTACATAGCAGAGGTAATGGAGTTACCTAATGGGTATTTTAATTTTTACAAGCTATGAGTTTGTAGCCTGAACAATTATCTCCTGAATTAATAATGTACACAGACTTGATGTGCTGAGTTACCATAGAAATCACCATTAGTACGATTAACACTGCTAATTATGTCACATCACCTTTAATGTGTTTCATAAGTAGAAATGTTTCCAAGCAGCTACATTAATCCATGTTGCTTCATAATTTGACTCTTCTTCTTCTTTGTGTGTTTGATAAATTCTCTGAAAGACAGTCAACTTATACATTTAAGTGAACATAAAACAAAGCAGAACTCATGTTTTCTTGTAGCAAATTTCAGATCAGAATTCTATTACTTGGGATCCATTTTTCATGTTTCTATCTTTTACCTCACATCTCTGAGACTGCTTGAAGCCGTCTGTTCGTCCATCCATCCATCCGTCCATTCTTTAACGCATTACATGAATTAAGCACCAACTACACACAAGGCTTTGTGCTAGATGGGCGCTATAAGAGCTTATAAAAATAAATTACAAGGCTTCCCTGGTGGCGCAGTGGTTGAGAGTCCGCCTGCCGATGCAGGGGACACGGGTTC
>NC_041228.1:78253167-78264525 GCF_002837175.3 Physeter macrocephalus
GTGAGAGGCCCGCGTACCGCAAAAAAAAAATAAAATAAAATAAATTACACACTGTACCTCCTGTCATCAAGTTTGCAATCTACCAATAAGAAGGCGGTCACACATATACATTAAGTATATATGAAAGTTTTTGGTAACTACCAGAAGGGTATGTGTATAAAATGTTATTGAGAGAAAGAAGTCACTTCTGGACAGAGGCCAGCAAGGCCACCTGGATGTTTCATACTCAGTAGGCAACAGTTTAAAGATATCTCGTTATATATTGTTAAAGCCGTCACAGCTGTCCTGCACTTAGTAACACGAGATAGCGCTTTAGCCGGACACTTGGGGGACCATTTGAAACAGTGAAATCACCAACAAGAAACACAAACATTTGAAAATATGGTACCAGACAGAGTGTGGAAAGGACACTTTTTACAGTGTGAGAGCTGAAATAGGAAGGCAGTGTCGCCTAGCTCATCCTCAGCTGGGTACCTGTACTTGCGGTGACACATTTTTCACGTCTCTGGGCGTGTGTGCAAACCACTGTGAAGGCTCTGGGAGCACTGATGTTGGAGGGACAGATAAATGTTAGCAAGAAGGTGAATTTGCACATCCGGAATCCCTGAGTCTTGAGGGTCTGCCATATCTTGTAACTGTTTATGATGACTCCAAGCGTAGGTGGTAAATTTCGTGAAGCTATGTAGTCCAAAGCAGTCAAAATCTAGTTAGAGCTGTGTGGCTCCTCGTATAAGCCCTTGACTATGATTCAGCGTCTAACCAAGTTCGGAGGCATTTCCAGCTTAAGTTAATATATATTTGTAGGAGGTAGTGAAGGACTCTGAAGGTGACAGTTAACTAAACAAACTGAGGCATGGCGAGGTTGACCAGCTGTTGGTCAACTTATGTCATCTTGCACAGTAAGAGCAACAGAAACCTCCTGGGTTTCAAACCAACTCTGTCTCTTAATAGCTGTGTGACCTTTGGTGGAGAGATTAACCTCTCTGTGCATCAATTCACTTATCTGTAAAATTGGGACAGTAATAATACTAACATTATAGAGTCCTTGTAATCATTAAATGAATTACATATGTGAAGTACGTCTAAGTCATATAGTACAGACTATTAGTATTGTTAATGTTAATATTACATGTGCAGTAACTTAAGACAGGAGTGCCAGAGATGTTTCTTGAGGAACTATGTATTCAGTGCTCATGTTCAGAGTCATGGAGTAGAAAAATTAGAAGCCAACAATTGCACTTTTTGTACAGGCTATAGCAGCTCTGCCCACTAGAACTTTCTGCACTGATGGAAATGTTCCCCATGTACACTGTCCAGTATGGTAGCCACTGGCCGCATGCGGTCACTGAGCTCTTGAAATGTGGCGAGTTGTGACTGAGGGACTGACTTTTAAATTTTATTTAATTTTAACTGACTTAAATTCCCTGTGATGGGACAGGTGGGCATATACCGACTTTGCTCACCGTGTGCTGTTCACCGGTGATTTTCTAGCTAGAGGGCTTAATCTCTGTGTCCCTAGCAGGCGTGGCCATATAATGAGCACTAGTGCATGAAGCAGTCGGAGCTGAGGACCGCTACAGCAGGCTCCTGTAACGTTCCTCTGTCCTGACTTGTAACACCCTACAGGTCCTTCCTGTGGCCACTTTGACTCTTCACGGAGCTTGACCGCAAGGCGAGTGTGCCCAGCACGGACGGACCTCTGCGTGTCCAGGGCCTCTCCTGGTTTCTATACACCAGGCTCTCTGAGCCCAGCCAACAGGCTCTGCTCCCGAGAGGGCTGCCCAGCCAGATCCTCAAGGTGACCAGGTGGGCAAGCCCTGGAACGTGTCTTGTGAAGGGGTCTGTCCCCCAGTCGCTCCTCTGGGGCAGGTAACGGGGGCCTCAGGACAGCCCGGCTCCTTCCACCGGTGAGGGGCTTTGTCACCACCCGCCAAGGAAGCCAAAACCCTGGGAGGCCAAGGGACTCGTCCAAGCTGACATCACAGTACCTGTCTGAGCTGGGACCAGACCCTCATCTTTTGAGTTTTAACCCCATTGCTCATGAACTATATCTCATCTGTTACGATGGCTGAATCGTGTCCCCCCATCCCCCAAATCCATGTTGAACCCCTAATCCCCAGTACCTCAGAATGTGGCTGTATTTGAAGATAGGATCTTTAAAGAGGTAGTTAAGTTAAAATGAGGTCATGAGGGTGGACCCTAATCCATAAGGACTGGTGTCCTTATAAGGGGAGGAACTAGGACACAGAGATACACACAGAGGGAAGACCACATGGGGACACAGGGAGAAGTTGGCCGTCTTCAAGCCAAAGGGAGAGGCCTCAGAAGAGACCAAGCCTGTCCACTCTTGACCTCTGACTTCTAGCCTCCAGACTTGTAAGAAAATAAACATATGCTGTTTAAACCACCCAGCCTGAGATACTTAGTTATGGCAGCCCTGAGAAACCAATACGACTTCCAACCTCCAAAAGGAATTGTAAGCTAAAGGAAATACTAAAATAATTCTGCTAAGTTGCTTATGGTTTTAACTGGATAGGTAGCGGGTGACATTTCAGTAGCGTGTATGGCGCTCACCAATGCTATGGAACAGATGTGAAGATTGGTAACACTTGTGGATCCATCTGAAATATTTTTACTTGAGAACGACAAGGAGTGACGAGGTGACGTCAGTGACCCTTCAAGGAACAGCAACGCTTTCAGATAAGCGAAGACCCGAAACATCGTTTTTTGAGAGGGAAAGAAGGAAAATGACATAGATGGATACATCCCAGTATTTGAAGTGATAGCCAAGTTTAGTCCTTTTTATAAATTGTACTTTAGAATATAGTGGTGTTATAACAATAAATTTGTAAAACCTATTGCATTTAAACTTGTGCTCTATTTTGCTAAGTCCTGGATTTCTTCATTCAAGTCTTCTTGTAATAAGTTGGAATTTCTAAAATCTCATCAACTTGGTCACTTTCTAATTCTCTCTCCAGCAAACCCACCATGGTCCAAAGGGCACAGAGGAGATGATGGTGAGGTGATGCCCTTTATTCTAATCTGAGACTACACAGATGGTGACAGTGTTTGGTCAGATTTTAGAATCAACAGATCACAGAGACAAATAGGAAACATCCTAAATGTAAATCAGTAGAGGATTGGTTAAATAAATAATAATTGATCTATACAAGGAAATGCTATGTGACTGTTAAAAGTGATGGTGTAAATTTATATTTACGGACCAAAAAAGATGAAAGCTGTCTGGGATACAGCTTTATTTAAAGGAAGACAGGCTAGCAAATAGCACAGTAATTTTAAAAAGTCTTTTATGTATGTATATTATATTTACATACCCACATGTGTATATACGCACGTAGGAAATATGCAACAGGATATATCAATATATCAAAAGATAACAGTGCTTATTTGTACGTGTGGGGAATTTTTCAGGTGCTTTTCACTTTATGTATCTTTATGTATTATCTATAGCTTTGTCAAGATTCTGTTCTGCTTTCATTTCTAAAAAGAGAAGAGTCCAGGTGAGACCAGGAGCTGTCTTCCTGGTCTGTGGAGAGCGTGTGGGAATTGAGTCTCTGAGGGGGAGTACCAGACAAGGTGAGAACAAAGTTCTGCTGTTGTGATGAAAGGTTTAGCCCGAGGTTCCAAGGGCAGAGTTTTGTGACTAGAGACTATTTATCCCCTTTAGTATTCGTCAGTAGGTCTGGAAACCTCGGAGCTCCCAGCCTCAAGCTTTGAGGGCAGGGCGAAATTAGTAGAGGCTGAAACTTTGTTTGAGGCTGTTCTTGACATCCAGGTTTGGCAAAATTTTTCTGCTGATAAAAGGCCTCATACGGCTTGTACGTTGTTAACCAGTGAGCACAGAAGAGAGGGGAGAGAAGCTATGGGTGAATTTGACATTGGAGAAGGCTTCCACCAGGGTATATGAAGTCATTTTACCCCAGATGAGATGGAACCAGTTGCTTTTTCCTTTTAATCTTAAGAGAACAATTTTCTTTTTTTTTTTTGTGGTATGCGGGCCTCCGTCTGCTGTGGCCTCTCCCGTTGCGGAGTACAGGCTCCGGACGCGCAGGCTCAGCGGCCATGGCCCACGGGCCCAGCCGCTCCGCGGCACGTGGGATCCTCCCAGACCGGGGCGCGAACCCGGTTCCCCTGCATCGGCAGGCGGACGCGCAACCACTGCGAAGAGAACAATTTTCTTTGTGTCCTTGTCACGACAGTCAGATGCTGAACTGCCAACTTTCAGTAGGTTTGTCTTAGGAATGAATATAAAGTAATCTATCTATATATCTATATCTATCTATCTATCATCTGTCTAACAATCTATCTATCATCTATCTATCTATCTATCAATCATCTATTATCTATCTATCATCTATCTACACTTATGGATTTTTAACTTCTACCACCTACATAGTTTTACATTTTTATTTTAATTTAATGATAAATGATACATGCCTATGTAAAAAACTCAGACAATATAGTGTAATTAAAGTAAGGAATAAAAGTTTTCTATTTTAATTTCATTTCCAACCTTTCACTCCCTGCAGGAAATCACAGTGAACTCATCTGTGTCTCTCCAGACACATATACCTACACCAGCATTTTTCTCCCACAAGATATTCAACATGATTAAAATAAAATCTCAATATTGTAGATATTCATGGCTGCGTGAGATGGCCTAATGTGGGCACACCATCATTTATTTAGCCATTTCCATGACAACTGACGTTTAGGTTGTCTCCATCTTTTTCTGTCTTAATTAATACTTGAAGAACATTGTCCACACTTGTATGCTTAAGTAAGTCTAGGATCCTGGGGGAAGAATTGCTGAGCCTGAGATGTGGGTGTGTGCTAGACCCTAGTGATACTGTCAGGTATCAGCAGAATTTATGAGGGACTTTGGAGCACTTCACACACCTGGGGGAGAATGTTTCTTTTCTCCTGACCACCCTCTTCTCTGCCTCTTCCAACATCTGGGGTCTGACAGATAAGGACATCGGGACCAGATTTGTTTAAAACTGAGGTCTTGACAGAACTAGGAACATGCTGTGTGTATTCAGTCCCTTCCCAGGGAGTTCCCAGAGCACAGACAGGCCCTTCTGAGAGGCACCAATGTTCGTGTAAGGACTTGGGGATCTGGACAGTATTCACTAACTTATCACGAAACATCTAGGCTCAAAGCGCTGCTAAAAACAGGAACAAAAGAACAATGAGCTTTATGGAACTGCCGCTTCCCCTAAAACTATTTGATACTTTAATTTCTGGTATCTGTCTCAGAACATCACATGAGAATTTTATTCTAAAATCCTGTGTTAGAGAATCATTTGTCATTCAGGAGAAGTTCTCCTGGGTGCGGACAGAGTTAAAATAGCAGTCCCCAAGTCGTGAAGACATCCGCCTAGTGCAGAGTATGTATTCCTGTCTTGACCATGCGTCGGTATTGGGGGTTTGGGGTAACAGTCCCCTTTATGGCTTCGTCAAGATGAGTTCAGTTTACAGCGTGTAGAGCTTCACAGACAATCTCACATGCTGTACATAACGAGGACCTGTTCATTTCTGTTTTCCCTCTCCCTGGAATTGTCAACATCTTTTGGCGATGACGGTTCCTTCTCACGGGCCCAGCCGCTCCACGGCATGTGGGATCCTCCCAGACCGGGGCGCGAACCCGGTTCCCCTGCATCGGCAGGCGGACGCGCAACCACTGCGAAGAGAACAATTTTCTTTGTGTCCTTGTCACGACAGTCAGATGCTGAACTGCCAACTTTCAGTAGGTTTGTCTTAGGAATGAATATAAAGTAATCTATCTATATATCTATATCTATCTATCTATCATCTGTCTAACAATCTATCTATCATCTATCTATCTATCTATCAATCATCTATTATCTATCTATCATCTATCTACACTTATGGATTTTTAACTTCTACCACCTACATAGTTTTACATTTTTATTTTAATTTAATGATAAATGATACATGCCTATGTAAAAAACTCAGACAATATAGTGTAATTAAAGTAAGGAATAAAAGTTTTCTATTTTAATTTCATTTCCAACCTTTCACTCCCTGCAGGAAATCACAGTGAACTCATCTGTGTCTCTCCAGACACATATACCTACACCAGCATTTTTCTCCCACAAGATATTCAACATGATTAAAATAAAATCTCAATATTGTAGATATTCATGGCTGCGTGAGATGGCCTAATGTGGGCACACCATCATTTATTTAGCCATTTCCATGACAACTGACGTTTAGGTTGTCTCCATCTTTTTCTGTCTTAATTAATACTTGAAGAACATTGTCCACACTTGTATGCTTAAGTAAGTCTAGGATCCTGGGGGAAGAATTGCTGAGCCTGAGATGTGGGTGTGTGCTAGACCCTAGTGATACTGTCAGGTATCAGCAGAATTTATGAGGGACTTTGGAGCACTTCACACACCTGGGGGAGAATGTTTCTTTTCTCCTGACCACCCTCTTCTCTGCCTCTTCCAACATCTGGGGTCTGACAGATAAGGACATCGGGACCAGATTTGTTTAAAACTGAGGTCTTGACAGAACTAGGAACATGCTGTGTGTATTCAGTCCCTTCCCAGGGAGTTCCCAGAGCACAGACAGGCCCTTCTGAGAGGCACCAATGTTCGTGTAAGGACTTGGGGATCTGGACAGTATTCACTAACTTATCACGAAACATCTAGGCTCAAAGCGCTGCTAAAAACAGGAACAAAAGAACAATGAGCTTTATGGAACTGCCGCTTCCCCTAAAACTATTTGATACTTTAATTTCTGGTATCTGTCTCAGAACATCACATGAGAATTTTATTCTAAAATCCTGTGTTAGAGAATCATTTGTCATTCAGGAGAAGTTCTCCTGGGTGCGGACAGAGTTAAAATAGCAGTCCCCAAGTCGTGAAGACATCCGCCTAGTGCAGAGTATGTATTCCTGTCTTGACCATGCGTCGGTATTGGGGGTTTGGGGTAACAGTCCCCTTTATGGCTTCGTCAAGATGAGTTCAGTTTACAGCGTGTAGAGCTTCACAGACAATCTCACATGCTGTACATAACGAGGACCTGTTCATTTCTGTTTTCCCTCTCCCTGGAATTGTCAACATCTTTTGGCGATGACGGTTCCAAAGCTCGGAAATGTGTTGCAACGGGGCGGTGGATTCCAATTGTCTAACAAAGCCACGGATTGTGACATAGTTGTGTAATTTGTTCTGGAATAACAATATCATGGGGTAAAACCCAAAGTGCAGAAATTGTTAGAATCAGGCCATTTCAACACGGAGCCAGAGCGCTGAAGGCTAATGAGCAAATTCATTCATCTATAAATTTATTCACTCAAAATATATATATATATATATATATATATCTAGTTCCCCAGCCAGGGATTGAACCTGGGCCATGGCAATGAAAGTGCCAAATCCTAACTGCTAGACCACCAGGGACCTCCCCAAAATATATTTACTGTGTACCTATTAGGCACTGATCTACATGCTGGAGATAAGGAAACAAAGCCCCCGCTCTCGTGGATCTTATGTTCCGGTGGATAGTGCGACAATTACACAAATAAGTTTACATCAGAAGATAGAGAACCCCTCCTCTGCAGAGGCTCCTCTCTGATGATGTCTCTGGGAGGAGGTATGAATATTCAGGGCTGAGTCCGTGCACTTGTGCAGACCATGGAGGAGACTTCAGGCCTTCTGGGTACTTCCTTTGCTTTACAGGAAGATGAAACTTTCCTGACCTTTTTCAGAGTGAAAACGTGACAGCAGACAAGAAGCGGCACTTCCAGTCCCAGCTGTAGCTGAGATGTCAAAACTGGTCCCTCAAAAGGCACTGACCTTCCAGCTATGCTCTCACTGCCTCATTTCCCGAGAGGGCTATCAAGTGGCAGATGAGAATTCTTTTCTGGTCTCAGTGATTGAGATGTTTTCCTGTCCACACACTTTCCTGGTTTTTGCTGATAATGAAACTCATGGACACGGACGCTAGCTGGTCAATTTTATTCTTAAGTCTTAATTGTCTGGCTTCACTGCGGACCAAAACTCCACCTGGATTTGCACAGTGGGACGCAAATCAGACATGGAGCTCTCACACCACAGCTAGAGCGTCTACACCGAATGGGAACTAATAGCTTCCAGACGGAAAGTGGACTGGGTCCTCCACAGGCCAAGGTAAATCAAGGACTTTTGGAAAATTGGTTTGCATCAGGTGCATGAAGCTTTTGTTTCCCTACGTGTAAGTGTTGTTGCTACTTGGAAGAAGACATATTTTCCCCAAAATAAATGTCAAGTTATTCCAAATAATAGATGAGAACTGGAACACAGTAAATAACTGTGTGTGTTAATTGATCCAATACACACCTATTGGCTCCACTGTGCTAGAGCTGGGATACAAGGAGAAAGATGGAAGAATCCCATATCAAGGGATTTATCATCCAGTGTGATTAAAAAGGCTGTTATAAGAAGACCTTCATGCGTCCCTGAGGAGTCCAGCTCCTAATTTAAGTCCCTTCTGCTCCAGTCACACGTGCTATCAACGGTGTCTTCATTTAAATTCAAAGCGGTCATAGATGAATGGATAAAGAAGATGTGGTACAATGGAATGTTACTCAGCCATAAGAAAGAATGAAATACTGCCATCTGCAGCAACATGGATGGACCTAGAGATGATCATACTAAGTGAAGTAGGTCAGACAGAGAAAGACAAATACCACATGATATCACATATATGTGGAATCTAAAAAATGACACAAATGAACCTATTTACAAAACAGAAACAGACTCACAGACATAGAGAACAGGAGGGAGAGGGATGGACTGGGAGTTTGGGATTAGCAGATGCAAACTATTACATAAAGGATGGGTAAACAATAAGGTCCTACTGTATAGCATAGGGAACTACACATATGTGTATATATATACACACATATATGTGTATACATTTGTGTATATATATATATATATATATATATAAAACTGAGTCACTTTGCTGTACAGCAGAAGTTAACACAGCATTGTAAATCAACTATACTCCAATAAAAAATTTCAAAGCTGTCATGATAACTGATAGGAAAGGGCACTGGCCCAGGAATCACAAAGTAAGCACCCAGATCTGGTACTGACTAGTCTGGTAACTGTATGAGTCAGGAGAGGCTAGCTGCTGTAACAAACAATCCCCAAATCTCACTGGCTCAACAATGCAAGATTTATTTTTTGTTCACACCATCGTCCAGGGAGGGTCAGGTATGTACATGGTGAGGCTATGCTCTTTCAGGCTCTGCCATCCTTTCAGGCCTCGAAGTTCACCCTGAATTCCCTGAATCCGGCAGGGGAAGATAAGGGAGAGTGTAGAGGCCTAAGCAGGACTTTCAGGGGCCAGCCCGGGGGACTTGAGTGTCTCTTGCCCCCATTCTATCCAGAACTCAGTCACATTGTCACCTCTAACTTCAAAGGAGTTTAGGAAGTATATGTGCTGTGTATCCAGGAAGAAAAAGAAATGGGTTTGTGGGCATATTGACAGCCATTGCTAGACGAATCCTGGGTAAGTTGCCCGGATTCAGCACCTGACACCTGTGATAGCCTTTATGTTAGGTAGGTCCTGTAAGGGTAACAAAAAGAATTTCACACTATTAATCCTATTGGCAAGTTTACAAACTAGTTAGAAGAATAAGACCCACACAGAGATCATCATAAAACCAGGCAGTATGTGTTAATTGCCTGAAGTGGGGAAATGGTATAAAAAGTATTTTAGGAATTGGTGGGAGAGAAAAACCCCTTCCGGATACAAGGGAGGCTGGCTTCTCCAGCTGGAGGTGTCTAAGGTAGCTTGAATTTCACACGACCCAAGTGACCCACTAACGTCCCTCTACACTTGTCCCTCTCTGCTGCAATCACCATAGACAAGTGGCATCAAATCCCAGACCTCCATGTTCTTAACTTTAGAATAGCGACGCTATCTCAGAGGACTGTGGTAAGAATTCACTGAACACATTTATGGAGCATCTCCTCTTATGCTGGTTTCTGTTCTAGGCACTGGGGATTATAATATTGAAAAAAATAGACAAAAATTTCTGCCTGCATGGAGTTAATGGAGCTTGTGATGCTTTATGAGCTGTGAAATTCAATGCAAATGCTCATTTTCAGGTCTTCAGCAATACCCATGTGATTCTGGTGTGACGCTGCCACGCCAGCTGTCCTGGCTGGGTTGCTGGGAGATCATGGGCCGTCTGCACACAGACAGACGCCTCTGCTCCAAGGCAATGGAGCACGTCGCTGTGTGGTCACTACGGAGAGCAAACTAACACCTGCAGCTCAGATCACCAGCTCTTGCGACTTTTGACTTGAGTTTGTATTGAAAGCCAATGCGGCGTGTCTTGGCTGTAGCTTTTTAATCCATATGCCATGTTTCTCCTAATAGTTCCGACTTCTGCTGCTTTGGGGGGTAATCACCTCTCTGAGTTGCCTCTGCCCCATCCACTTTGATGCAAAGGAACTCTCCGAATTTAGTTGAAAAATACCCACAAATCCCCAAAACCCATCTGGCTGTTTTTGTGTCTTGTAGTGATAGACAAACAGAAATTTCAGTTTATTTACATAGATGTCATTATCTTCTCACTTTGGGGTTAGGTTCTAAAATCTGCACATAAAGTTAGCCAAAGTCTCATGACGACAAAATTGCCCTTGAAAGTCCCTGAGGAAGGGCCATGTGGGGGACTGATGCTATCTCTCAGGGGGTCCAGCCCTGTGGGTTTTTCTCTCTTCAGTGAGCGTCTGATGGAACTGTCTCACGTTTATAGAGGATGCTGGCCGAACGACGAGTCTTCAGACAGTAGAACCACAGTGGAGGGGCTTAGGCTGTGAGAAGGTCTGGGGGGTCTGTGTTCGGTGGGAGAGCAGGCAGCCCTTCTCTGGCACCGTTTCGATGCCCCTACACCCAGGTGTGTAGTTGAACTTGTACCAGCTGCACCTGCACAGAACCCAGTGCTCAGCCCTCCTCTCCGGAGGTCTCTACCTTCTGGGAAGCTTCAGGGTTTTGTTGTTGGCTCCCAGGACCCTTTCCAGAACTGAGTCTCAGTTCAGTTGATGGGCTAAGGGGTGGAGATGCACCTGGAGTAGCTCAGGCGGAACAAGCGACTGACTTCCTAAAGGGCAGGTATCGATTTTCATAAGAAAGCAGTAGGCAGAGGACTGCACGTTTGAGGGGGTGATGAGAGACCTGGAAGGTGAGATTTAGAGAGCGAATCTGGTGAGGAGGATTTTAGGGTGCATTGCTCTGTGTCTTGCAATGGGAACAGCCCCTTTGATGTTGGTAGCAGATGGGACACTAGTTCCCATTTACTTGGGGTGGGGG
>NC_041228.1:78264617-78290165 GCF_002837175.3 Physeter macrocephalus
GGGGCCTGCTGCAGTAAGAGGAGGGGGCTGTTGCTGCAGTGGGAGGGGGGCTGCTGCAGTAGGGTGAGGGGGCCTGTTGCAGTACGGGGAGGGGGGCTGTTGCAGTAGGGGGAGGGGCCTGTGCAGTAGGGGGAGGGGGCTGCTGCCGTAGGGGGAGGGGCCTGCTGCGGTAGGGGGCGGGGCCTGTTGCAGTAGGGGGAGGGGCTGTTGCAGTAGGGGGCGGGGCCTGTTGCAGTATCGAGAATGCTCTGAGCATGGGTTTGCAGGCGTCTCACGGTTTAGGCAGAAACGCTTTTTCTTTCCTAAGGAGAAGTAAACAAGGTTAGAAAGAGCCAGTGGTGGGAAAAGCGGGGTAAAGCGTGGCCTGGTTGGATAGGAGATCAGGGAAGGGCTTCTCCGGAGCCCAGCCGACTCTCCTGGGGTCTGCCTGCTGCTCCAGCTGAGGATAAGCCAGAGTTCAGGGGAGAGGGTCTGAACCAAATTGTGGATAACAAGCCGTCGGTTCCGATTGATCAGGGAGGACAACCGTTCAGCTAATCATTTACGAGGAGGAGACGGGGATGTGCAGGGTCTGGTGTTGCCATAGGGAAACAAGGGCTGTGTCCGTGAATCCATCCAAGTCACGTGGGGTGGGGTCTCGAGGGGAGCCTTTTCCCCAGGCCAAAGGACAGGTGTTCCTTAACTTTCTGTAAAGTTCCACATTGTCATTAAAATATTTCCAGGCCTGAAAGGATTTTAGAATTTTGTTTAACCCCTTCATTTTACAAATGAAGAAACTGAGGCCCAGAAGGATTTTTCCACCGAGTTCATACAAGTGGTTAAAGGCAAAAGGAAGCCCACGCCGGAGGGCTCCCGACACAGTACTTTCTTCAAAACTTTGTGAAGATACATAGAGAGTTACTGCGAGATTCAAATGAGATACGTTTAAAGATTCTTTGGTAAGTTGAAAGCAAGACATGAAATAAGCCTGTAACATCTGACCTGGACGCTCACTCTCCATCCTGGCACCCGACCTCCCTCCTTCTGACCTTTTTCTTCCCGAGCACTTACGTTCTAACATACTGTATTTACTTATTGTGTTAATTTATTGTCTGTCTCTCTGCACCAAAATACAAGTTCCATGAGAGAAGGGATTTTGCTTTTCTATTCTGTTTACTAACGTATCTTTAGAGCCTAGAACGGTTCTTGGAGATTAGACACTCATTAAATATTTATTGAATAATCAATAAGACCAGGGAGTCTTGAGATAAAAACCTCTTCAGCATCAGCTATTTGGTGGGTATATTCAATCATTCAGCAGATATTTATGGGAAGGCTTCAGAGTTGCAGGCGTTCTTTCAGGAACTGGGAATCTAGTGATCCTGCTGACATTCCAGTGGGGAAGCTAGCTCACCAGCTAGTAACTGATGAACAAGTAAAATCTCTGAGAGTGACCCGAACAGTGCAGAGGATTAAATAAGGGGGTGTCCAGCTTGGACTGGGGGTCAGGGCAGAACCCTCTGCAGGTAAGGCAGCCAGGTAAACCAGCAAGAAAAACACTCCAGGGAACAGCCTAGGAGAATTAGGTTTTCCTGGGATTTACATTTGCATAGTGCCTTGTCTATGCTCTTTCATCAATATCACCTTGATCTTGAGCCTCTAAGGGTTAGGTTTTTGTTATACAGTGTCTGGCTTATTAGAAAGGGCTTTAAAGTTTGTCTCTAGTCTAGAGGCATCCTTTCTGTCTATCTGAGTAGGGAAGAGGAGAGCTAACCTTTGGAATTTCTGTTTTAAGTTTCAGGAAAACCTAGGTTTCTAATGAATAACAATGAATGGCAATGGATTGATAAAGGCAGACCTGATATATAAATGGTGCTTTCCATTTATATATCTCTTCAGTATATGGTTAGAAAACATAACATATGATCTGTACTTACTGTGATGTTGGAGAGAGGTAGATTGGTCATATCTTATAGATTCAAAATAAACCTGGCTTAATGATGGTATCTCTTTAAGTTTTTAAGTATATATTCTGGCTGTAGAGAAAAAAAGGGAGAATCGAAATTGGTTTTAATGACAATGTCAGGAAGAGGTTGAATCAGTTGACACATAAATGAGACTGTCACTAAAAAAATGTTCAAAGGAACTTCAAGATAATAAAAATGTTCATTTTAAAAGCCTTTTTGTTTAGTGTCAAGATAGAACAGAATAATATCTTTTAAAAAGCTATACTGTATTTTCTGCCTGCATATTTGTCACATAGAAACCTGGACTTTTTTTTTTTTTTTTTTTTTTTTTTTCTTTTGTGGTACGCGGGCCTCTCACCGTTGTGGCCTCTCCCGCTGCGGAGCACAGGCTCCGGACGCGCAGGCCCAGCGGCCATGGCTCACGGGCCCAGCCGCTCCGCGGCATGTGGGATCCTCCCGGACCGGGGCACGAACCCGCGTCCCCTGCATCGGCAGGCGGGCTCTCAACCACTGCGCCACCAGGGAAGCCCTGGACCTTTTAATAAAACATTTATAAATATATAAAACAGATTAATCGATACAGTGAAACCTGATTCCTGTGGAATCCCTGAGTAGCCACTGACAGGTCTGAACAATGATTTTTTTAAATTTCATTTTATTTATGAATAAAACAAATAAAATTTTTTTTACTTTTAAAATTTTTTGGCGACGCCTCGCAGCATGGGTGATCTTAGTTCCCCGACCAGGATTCCTCTTGCAGTGGAAGCGCAGTCTTAACCACTGGACCGCCAGGGAAGTCCCTGAACAATGATTTTTAAGTTAGGTTTGCAATGATGTATCTGAGACACTGTCAGAAGAATACCTGTTCATCAGGTATTTGTTGGGTGCCTACCGTGTACTGTACCTGGGGATACAGAAATCAAGGCTCCCATCCCTGCCCCAAGAAAGCTCACCGTTCTAGGTCAGCAAATAACATGGGACTTGTTAAGTGCTATGCCATCATGAAAAGTAATCTGGAGTTATATTTGTTTGTATGCTTTACAAAGTGATGTGTGAGCATGTGATCCTATGAAAATGCCCAGCGGTGCTGCAAGCTGGACCTCTCTCCCCACACCGGGCGAAGCGCCAGTGCCAACCGACGGGGCCCGCGCTCAGCCCAAGACCCGTGCTACCCTCTCCCGCTGGTCCTGGGCTCACCTAGGACGAAAGCAATGGGATGCAGTGTGTGAAGACTTCTAACCGTGTCAATGAAACGAGAAGAACTTGCAGGACTGCCAGAATTAATACAAACAATTAAAAATTGCATACACCTATTCATGGTTTTATTTATAATGAAAGTGTCTGTGGTTTTAAGAAGACACACAATCACTCTTTCCACCTCTCCTTTACCCTTTACCTCTTCCTCCATTACCCGTTTTTTTTTCCCTGTATTTTTGCATAGTTCAGGCCTTTGTGGAGTTTGGATGACATCTGTTGTATGATTTTCATTCCACCCTACAGTGAATTTTCTACATTTTGCAAAGAGTCAAAATCCCGATCCCTGGGAGTTTGCCTCTCCTGTTTCCTGAGGCCTCTTTCGGTGAATACTTGCTGGTGTTGAAAGCCTTCAATAAACAAAGCCAATCTTTTGAGATGAGCCCATTTCAGAAGATGTGCTTGCATATCTGTGACCTGCCCCCGGGCTCCGACAGACATCACTGGGTGCTTAAGGACATTTTCCAGCGGAAAGGAAACCAGTATTGAGTTGATCTACATCCTTCGTTTCATCAGATTAAAATGCAGTGCATGCTCACGCAGCTTTAAACAAAGTTGACGAATAACAGCCAAACTTCCCAAACAGATGTACTATGTTTGAATGTCTCCTAAACAGAGACTGCTCTAGAAGTTTGCATTTGCTTTCGCCTCCTTACAACCCGTGGCCCATGTTATTCCTTGCAGTGATCTTTCAAAACCCAGATCTGACGCTTACAGTTTTCCCAAGCCTCCCCTTTCCTCCCCAACCAAACCTCTGAACTGGATCGGAAAGTTCCTTTCAGCCGAACCCCAGCTCGGTTCTTCAGTAGAACTCCTCTTTGCCCAGGTGACGTCCACGCTTTTAGGCCTTAGGGACCAGCCATGCCGGCTGGGTCACCCTCAGCGCGCTACAGCCCCTCCTCACTGAGTTTCCTGCGGGTCCTGCCCCAGGCTGCCTGTCTGGCTTGGTCAGGACCGCCGGGGGACTGGGAGGTCTGGGAAGCAGCCGTGTACCGTGAGGTGCGGAGGAACCCCTGGGGGTCCGGGCAGCCGAGTGCTCCGAGCACGTCTGGGTGGTTCAGCTAGAGCTGTGGTGTTCAGCCTGGCCCCGGTCAGCAGTGTCGGGCTCACCTGGGGGCTGCCAGGGAAGCAACCCCGGGCCCACTGCTCAGGAGCTCTGGGGTGGACCGGGAGCCCCGTGTTGCACGTCCGGGGCGCTGTGGGGCCGGCCGTCTCGGGGAGGAAAGTGACCGACCGTGCGCATCTTGCGGCTTAGAGCCCCCCCGCCCCCCCGGACTGCGTGCGCTCCACCCGCGCTTGTGGAGTTCCCGAGTCCCTCTGGGTACCCAGGGCACGACCCTGAACAGCGTCCCTGTGTCCCTGGAGCCTGTATTCCAGGTGGGAGGAGGGGAGATGGGGGACCAGACAGGAACGTGTGAAAAGGCGGTTAAAACAGCTTCGCAGTAATGCCAGTGCTCTGAATGAAATGAGCCAGCGTGAGAGCCAGGGAGGCAGGGAGAGCGGATGTGATTCTCCGAGGGGGAACATCTGAATGAACCCGAGGACCAGACCCCCTGTGTTCTCCTGGAGCAGCTGCCCCGCCTGGGGCTGGGGCTCCAGGTTGCTGCGTTTCTGGCTCAGTAGGTCTGGGGTGGGACCCCAGCACGTGCTGCGTTGCTGGCAAGTTCCCAGCGGGGGCGGTTGCTGCCGGCTGGGGACATGTTCTGGAAACTTTTGGTCTAGAGAGAACATTCCAGAAAGAGGGCACCGCAAGCATTAAGACTGGGACTTGGCGGCTGAGACAGGCCTAGTGGATGTGATGGGATAAAGGAAAGTTACTGGTGGGGTGAGGCAGGGGAGGAACATGGTCTCACCCGCACTCGTGAAATATCGGTCTGGTTGGGTTTGCTGTGGAAGGATGATTTGGGGGCAGGGGTGGAAGCGGGGGGATGGTCCGGAGGCCGGGGCGGCGGCGGCCTGGGCCGGGCGACAGCGATGGAGAGCAGGGAGCCGTGGGTGGATTGGTGGCGCATTCGGAGGCGGCGCTGGCAGCACGGGCCGGCGGGCTGGAGTGGGGATAGGCGCCAGGAAGAGAGCAGCAAGGCGACTCCTCGCTCAGCAGCCGGGCAGACGGTGATGTGGTTTACTGGGCCAGGAAGACGGGGCCGCGGCAGGTCGGGGTGGGGCGGAGAACAGAGCGCTCTGTTCGGATGCATCAGGGTCTAGAGGAGGCTGAGCCGTGCCCGGTGGGGCTGTCAAGGTGCCGGTGGGTAGGTGAGTCTGAAATTCAGGGAGCTGCGCAGGGCTGAGGACATAGTTTGGGGAGTCATCGATCAAAAGGTGCTGTTTGATTGAAATCCCCAAACTGGCTTGGATATCCGAGAATTATCAGCGCTCCCGGGCGTGTCTCAGTTCCCAAAGCCTTGGTCTCCTCCCTGCCCCGCTCTGGCTTCTTCCTCCCCAAGTGGGGCTGGGCTGCCCCCTCACCCGCTGCATCGCTGGCACCTGCTAGGAAAGAAGAAACCCTCCGACACCTGCCTCCTTCTCTGCCAGCTGCTGTGCTAGCCCCCCAAGGCCGGCCGCCTCTCCTTCACCCCAGCCACTCTTCGTAACCCTCCTTGGGGTTTTGGCCTGCCAGTGTTTGAACACTTGGCTTTGGGGCCTCCGTGCCCTCCTGGGTGCCCCACCGAGCTCTGGGCCACGCTCAGCCCTGCCCTCAGCACCACGGTGCCGGACAGCGCCCCGTGTCTCGCCCACTCCCATCCTGCCAAGCTGTCTCATCACCTGCTTTGACACTTTTCTAAAGTAGTTGAGCTCGTCAGGATTTACAATAGGATGGGCCCTTTTTACTGAAAAAATACGCTTTCTAAACCTAATTTTTAGATCAGCTCTTTCAGCTTGATTTTCTTTTCCCTTTTCCTTCTTCACCCAGCTGGAGTTGTCTGCAGGCCTTTTGAGAACCGCTGTGTCATCGCGCTTGTCTTTTCGGTCTGCACATGACACCCCTCGGGATCGGTTTAGCCATTAGAGTCGCGTTGAGATTGATGAGCCGCGCGTTCCGCCTGCTGGCTTTCTCCGGCAGACCAGAGTCTTCGAATTAAATGACTATGCATGCTGTGCTGAAATATTCATTTGTACGATTTGTGTTCCTGTCTTCCCTCAGAAGCACCTTTGATTTGATTTCACATTCTAGCTGTTCTTCCTATTTAATGAGATCAGTTCAATTCATCGTAATCTGCTCCAGACAGCTGCACATTTCACTGATGGCACCTGGTGAGTCACACCTGATGGAATATGCCCGGTCGATCAACACGTTCTGCTGCCCAATCTAAATTAAACTTCGGGGTCAACTTGAACAGAGGGAATTCCGCCCCTGATGGAAATGTTAAAGACCAAGCTGTTCTTGGTTGATTGTACATAATAAACCAGGTTATTTGCCAGCTCACAGGCAAATCCTGAGAATGTCCGCGCCTTTGGGAAGCAGCACTGTGTTTCTCAGGGGCTGAGAAATACTCAGCAATATAAAAGTTCTAAATAATATCTCAGTGGACTGAAAAAAATCAGACACTGTTTTTAGAGCATCTAAGTGATTATGCTCTCGAAGTGCCTGGTGCACTGGGAGAGGTTTATTTTATGTTCATCAGGGCAAATATGGAACAAAGTCTGGCAGGGACATTGGGACCCTGAACTTTTCTAGGCTACATACGGTCAAATTACCATCTGCCTTGTATAGGAATAGTAAAGTGTTATTACTTGTGTTGGTGTCTTAATGGAAACATAAGTTAGAGTTTGCTGAGACAGTGATGATACCTTTTCTGTTCAAGGTCCTTTTCCAAGATACCACTTTCCTCTTCTTTCAAGGCTCAGAAACAAATAATTGATTTTCCCCCCCTCATTTAATTAACGTTCACGGGGGGGTGGCCACACGGAGGATGCTCTTACAGACCTTGGAGGTACAAATGTGAGTGACACAATGCTCTCTGTCGACGAGAAGGTAAGAATTTGGAGGTGGAGATTGATGTGTAGTTAATGCAGTGTGATTAGTATAGGGGCACCTCGAATGCGGCTGAAGCCTGGGCAGCTCTGGGGCAGTGAGTATTCCTTGAAGCTGAGACTTTGAAAAGGGCGTCATCAAGAAGGAGGCCAGAGATGTCGGTGGGTTGAGATGAGAAATTCCTTGTACGTTAAGCTGGAAGTTAGTTGGATTTGATCTTCTAGGCCATGGTTAGCCATTGAAAGATTTTAAGCAGAGGTGTAACAATCATCAAGTTTTTCTTTTGAAAAATCATCCTGGCCGTAGTGTGGAGGACGGATTTAGGGCAGGGAGGAACTGGGGTGGGGGGGGACCAGGAGGAAAGGTGCTGACAGACCCAGAAGAGGGACGGCGAGACTGTGGGCAAGGCAGTGGTATAGGGAGCAAGCGGAGGGGGGGGGGGGCTGGGGTCAAGGGTTAGAGGGAGCGTGAGGGCAGGTAGACACCTGGAGGGCAGAGGTGCGTGTGCGGAGCGCCCTGGTGACATCGAGTTGCCGGGAAGCCGTGAGAAGGGGCAGAGGTCAAATCTGAGGCCTCATCTGTGGAAGCGGATAGACTGTCCCTGGAAGAAAGCTTAGAGGAGGGAAGAGGAGCAGTAATAAGAAAAGGGGATAAAGAGGGATTAAGAAACCATACTGAGAACAGCAGAAACAGGAGAGTAGAGCACACAGACGCCCCCGATTTACCGTGCTTTGACTCGGGATTTTCTGACATAGTGTGGAAGCGATGTGTATTCAGTAGAAACCAGGCTTCGAATTTTGTTCATAATAAAAATTGTTCCCTGGCGAGAGTCTCAAAGCGTGAAGACAATCCCAGGGCGGAAGCCGCAGCCCAGCAGGGCACAGAGACTTGCTGAAGTCCCAGGTGGCCGAGTGGCCCAGCGAAGCCCGGACCCAAGTGCCCTTCACATCCTGGCTGCCCCTGGGCTGCGGCTTTCAGATGCGTGCCATCCTTCCTCTGTGACTGGTCTCTGCAAATAGCGTTTTCACTCTCCGCTTTTGTCTTGCTTCCTTTAAAAGTGTCAGTGCGTGCTACTGTTTAAACTCTTTCGTGTGATACGTGTGAAGAGTGAAGGGCCAGCTCTGTGCACCGACGCACCAGATCTCGGAGCCGGAGGGCACTTGGGGGCCCGCCTCCGTTCTGCGAAGGCAGGTGCCAGGGCTAAGCCGTGAGACCTGCCGGGCGCGGAGCTTGTGCCACGCCCGGAAGCCCGTTTGGCCCTTGTTTCTGTTTCCTGTGAGTCTCGGAGGTGGGAGGGGCGGGCCCCGGGCTCAAGGTCGCGCAGGTGTGTGGCAAGGTGGCCGCTCCCGGTGACAGCCCATCTCCTTGGCCGCTTCCCTCCTTCCTTCCCCCACTGGCTCCGCTTCACTGCACTCAGCGGCCCGCCCCACGTCCACATCCGTCCCGGGGCGCCTGCGCGTGGCCCGTCCTTCCCGGCCCGGACCCACCTACGTTCCTGCCACTCCTCTCAAACGCCGCCTCCCATTCGCTCGGCTGAGGGTGAAGCTGTCTGGCCACCTCGGAGCGCTCGCGGCTCGGCCCAGGCCCCGGCCCACAGCCGTCCGCAGAACGAACGGGCCCGGAGCCCCCTCTCAGCACCCTGCTTTCCGGCTCCCCCGCGCCGCGAGGGGAGAAAAACGCCCACACCTCCCCCTCCGGGGTGGGGCGCGGCCCGGCTGCTCACCCTTCCCGCGGCGGGCTGTCCTCCCCGCCTGGCGCCCGCTTTCCCGTGCACGCTCTGTGTTGGCACCACGTGTGCCGAGCGCTCGGCCTCAACAAATGGGATGCGGATTTCCCCAGATCCCAGGATAAAAGTCACGAATCGTTTCTGACAGCAACCAGGACCCAGTGGTCCGGACACATCCAGACCCTGGGATGACACCAGGTGACACTGAAGGCAAAGTGGAACCAGACCCAGGGTTTTCTGCTACCAACTTCAGAGTCTTGTAGGTTTCCATGGTAACAGATGCTGGTTTGGCAAAAACATGATACACTAATTTTTCTTTCTTTTTTTAATGGGAAAGATTGCTGAGCCCTGACCTGGACCGTTTTATTGGCGAAGGACACACAAGAAGCTGCTGGCAGGCGAAGGAGCCGCCTGGGTTCTTCTTCTGGTGGGGCTTGCTCTGCACTTCCAACCTGCCCCCAGATTGCAGGTTGCTACCTTGTTTCCAGAAGCCAGTGGCAAGCAAGACTCACTGTACGGAGAACAAACTAGTGGTTACCAGTGGTGGCGGGAGGGGCAAACTACTGGGTGTAAGACAGGCTACCAGGAGGTACTGTATAATACGTGGGGAAGCACAGGCGGTAAACATGAAACAAAGGCCAAAGAGCGTACGGAATCGTGCACGCTAGCTCTTGTGATCGAGGCTCCGGGTACTAAAAGCGTTTGAAGAAGGAAGAGATCTACGGGGGATATTAAAGAAGATGTACAGAAATTGTGACAAGCTGAGGCTGGATAAATGAGTACGATTTGGGAAATGGCTCAGCAGGAAGAAAGGTATTACCCGTGAAACAAGTCACCTCAGAGAAAGCCCAGAAGTATAAGTGAACATGGTGCATTTACGTATGGATAGAATATAGTTGGACCAGAAGGAAAGGCCTATAGTGGGGAATTTAGAAATTAAAGTGGGCAGTGGTGAAACAAACAAAAAAGAGCTCGTGAAACAAACAGTGGTTTCGTATGATGCTAGCTTTTATTTGGAGGAAATACTCTTTACGGTTATAAAGCAAAGAAGTGACCTGGTTAAAGGGATATTTATGAAAGAGTAGACTGACGGTAGCAAGGAGGTTGGATTTACATGGACATAGCCTAGAGTTAGGAAGGGCAGCCATGAGACAACCCAGAAGATCCAGAATTGAGGGGATGAGGGCTTAGAATAAGGCAGTGGCAGTGGTGATGGGCAGGAAGGGACACTAAGAGTGACATGGGTGGATGAGGTAACCAATTACATGGGGTAGAGTAGGAAATCTGCAGTGAAGATGATTAAATTTTTGAGGGTTTCTGATGAAGGGCAGATGGTGTTTTTATGGTCAGAAGGCACCTTGTTTGCAAAAAAGTTAATTTGAGGACATTAATTTTAAGGGGCTTAGCGTTCCCCATCCTTGTTTAGTGATTTACGTCATAGAAGCAAAAAATTTATTTAGTACTTATTTTTGTGAGAAGCTATTCTAAGTGATAAGTTAAAATAACTGGCCCTTCTTCCCTAAAGGCTTACTTAAAGTTTGTATTATAATATATATATGGGCTTCCCTGGTGGCGCAGTGGTTGGGAGTCCGCCTGCCGGTGCGGGGGGCACGGGTTCGGGCCCTGGTCCAGGAGGATCCCACATGCCGCGGAATGGCTGGGCCCGTACGCCACAGCTACTGAGCCTGTGCTCTGCAGCCTGCGGGCCACAACTGCTGAGCCCGCGTGCTGCAGCTGCTGGGGCCCCTGCGCCTGGAGCCCGTGCTCTGCAACAGGAGAGGCCACCGCAATGAGAAGCCCGTGCACCGTGGCGAGGGGTGGCCCCCGCTCGCCGCAGCTGGAGGGCCTGCACGCAGCGGCGAGGACCCAACGCAGCCAAAGATAAATAAATTAATTAATTAATTAAATAAATACAAAGCTCGAACATTAGCATCCCCTACCACAAATACTGTCCTGCTAATACTCTTCAAGTACACCTAATAAAAATATTAAAAATATATATATATATGTACAGAGATCATTAGTGAGAAGAGAGAATAATACAGAGGTAAAATACATAAATAAAATTTTATAACAAGTGCAAGTGAAGTTTTCGGTGTTTATATTGGGAGGGAAAGTGAGAAGACACTAAATTTCTGCTTCACATAGTATTATATCTAAATTTTGCCTAATTGTAAGCCTATTTTTCTTACTAATAGGTAATAAATATTCATTATGGAAACTTTAGAAAATACTTACGTATTTTATTTAATAAGGGATTATGCGCTATACTATTTTTTTTTTTTTTTTTTTGCGGTACACGGGCCTCTCGCTGCTGTGGCCTCTCCCGTTGCGGAGCACAGGCTCCGGAGACGCGCAGGCGCAGCGGCCACGGCTCACAGGCCCAGCCGCTCCGCGGCATGTGGGAGCTTCCCGGACCGGGACACGAACCCGCGTCCCCTGCATCGGCAGGCGGATTCTCAACCACTGCGCCACCAGGGAAGCCCTGCACTATACTATTTAGCAATCCAGTTTTCTGCTTGATAAAATGGAATTGATTTTTAAAAATCATTAAATAATCTTCTCTGGCATTTTTAGTGACTTTATAAGATCCTGTTATACTGATGCTTTATAATTTTTGCCAAGTATTGTATAGTTGGATGTTTAACTTACTACTAATCTTTCGTCATTTAAAATAATGCAGAGAACATTCTGACAGCTTAATCTTTGAATATATGCATGAATATTCCCTTAGCATAAGTTTCTAGAAATGGAAAATGCTACACAAATTTTAAGAGTTACGGTGCCAAATTTCTCTCCTGAGAACTGGAATTATCTTTGCCAATGTAATAGGCAAAAATGTCATCTCATTTTTGACCTTGACTTTATCACATATTTAAAGGTACTTAGTATTTTTTTTCTTTTTGAGTTATCTGTTCTTGTTTTTGGTCCATTTTGGGGGCATTTTTTTTGGTCCTTTTATTGTTTTGTAGAAGTTTTTTTTTTTTTTTATCTATTAAGGGTATTAGCAGTATATATGTTGCAGACTCTTTTTAAAATTTTACCTCTAATTTTATTTTAAATATTTTTTTTACCAAATTTCTCCACACAATAGTGCATGAGTTTCTGTGAATGAAAGGATAGAGGGAAGCAGGGATAGGAGACAGGAAACTAAATGAGATTATTCTGTATTTTTTTGGTAAAGGGTTTTATCTTGGTGGGAGAAAAGTTCCGTGCAAATTGTGATAGGAAATCAACATGAGATGAAAATTTTACCTATTTCATTCACTAGCAAATATTGTTCTATTACACTTTAACAAGAAAATCACAAACATTTGTGATTCCGATGTTCCTAGCAGATTTCAGTCCCTTCTTAGTCTTTCCATGACATTTGTTTTTGCTTTTTTTCTTCAAAAGTACTTTGATCGATGTCTAGTCATGGGCTAGTTTAGTCTCACCTGTGTTTCATCTTTACTTGTTATATAATTTACCCTACTATCATTCATGCAAGATTAGTTAGCTATTCTAGGGTCTATGGAAAGCAAAAGAAAAATGAGCTCATGAAATAAAATCTGGGAAATCCAAACTAACAATAATCAGTTGATGAGCAATACAAATTTAACTAAATTTTACTCTTACGTACATCAAAATAATATGAACAAAACTATACCCTTAATAATCAGAGATTAAAGTTTATCCCTAATCTTTATCTTTCTTTTCTTCACTTCATTATAATGAGATTAAACAAAATCTTCTTTAAACTTTAATCTTGCTCAGTTTAAGCCACTCCTGGTTAAGCAAATGTCATACATTTCATTTACAGGATTGCTTTTTCCCAGACACTTCACAGTTACACACTGAAATAGAAGCAGAAATGCTGTTTTGGTTCCTGCAATTTGTGTGCTGTCTGATGATCTTCTTTCCCTACTTTTAGTGGATTGTCTTTTTCCTAAACTCTTCTTAAAACCACTGTGGCCTTATGTACCCCCAAACTCTTCCAGAAACAAGGAATGCTTCTAATAAAAACAAAACATGTGGTTTATAATCTCTGTTAAGAGCATGAAATGCATCATCTTTGCCATAGGTTTATATCAAAGTTACGTGTTCAGAGTATTCCAACATCAAGTCCAAATACGGACTTGATTTTCCAGACTCGGCCCTGAAGTGAGGGAAAATTGACCATTTCCTAGTGTTCTGCACTCACTGGGCCTTCTCTTGAACAACCTCTAAGCTAAGGTCACAAGAGGATGAGTTTTAGCAAAACTATTCTTTAGAACTGGATTGTTTGAGACTTGTGTGCGGTGTAAGAAAATATCTTTCCTTAGAACAATATACTCTCTTTGGTGGCCCTGGAAGTTCAGCTGCCGAAGTAGGAATGAACAAATTTCATCCGGAGCAAATTATAGACGCCTTTATTTCTTAATTAGAAAATGCATAATTGGGACAAATCATGTGACTGTAGGCAGAGATTTTTTTTTTGCACCAGTAATTTTGCTTTAAACCATTCTTCAGATCTATTAGTCCAATAAATGTGACAAAAGTGTATGGAAATCCCAGGTGCTTAGACTGACTGTCAGCTCATTCCTCTGATGGAAAGGATGCTGCTTCCTAGCTCTACACATCAGAAGAACACATTTCCTGCAGAAGTTCAATACTCTAGTCTGAATACTGGCCCTTGTAATTTGACAAGAGATTATAAAACTAGATGTTGAGAGCTACTTAGAATGGTTCTCAGTGGTGTCTGGCTTTTAATCCTTTCTCCATGGATTCTATTCTGTGGTTATCCAAGGCACCCAATATTATTGATAACTGGGATAATAGAGATAAAAGCTTGAAATTAAAAGGCTGAAATCCAATTCTGTCACTAACTATGTAACCCTAAGCAAGTCCTTAATCTCTCAGAACTTCATTAATAAAATAAGGATAATTGTATTTAATTTTTAGATGGCTAGAATTGTTAGAAAAATTTTAAAGGTATTATCATACTTAGGGCAGTGTTTGATACCTAACAGAAATTCAGTCAATGCTTCACGAAGAAATTGGCTTCATTCATTCATTCAACGTATATTTATGGTGGGTCTACCTGGGGCCAGGATCTTATCTAATTATTTGGGATAAGTCAGTAAATAAAACAACAAAGTCCCTGCTCTGTTGAGGTTTATGTGTCTGAGTGTGTGTATGTGTGTTGTTTCCCTACATAATTAGCAAGTAAACATATGAATAAGTTATTAGGTAGTGGTTTATGCTCTTTTGAAAAAAACTGAAGAAATCTAAGAGAAGTAGAGAGTGACAAAAATAGGTTATAATTTTTAAGATACAGAGTCGTCCTCCAGGATAATGTGAGATTTTGGTACAGGTCCAGATGAAATGAACCATATGTGTATGGTAAGCATGCTTGTTTGGGGAAAGAAAAGAGGCCGGTGAGCCTGGGATGAAAAGACAAAGAAAGGCTTGGAAGGAAATGAGATCAGAGAGGCTGTGGTGGGTGAGGTTGATACAGATTATAGAGTCTCACAGGTTGTTTTAAAGATTTTGGTTTTTACTTGAGCAATAATTTCAGGCAGTGGAGCGATGTGATATGATTTACGTTTTAAAAGGAACATTTTTGCTGCTACATAGTAGACCGTACAAGAGTGGGAATTAAAATTCAACAGGCCGGTTAGGAGGCTGCTGTAATGGTGAAGGTAACATGTAACTATGGCTTGGACCAGAATAGTAGCAGTGTAGGTGGTGGTTAGTAATCAGATTCGGATATATTTCTAAAGGCGTGGTCAGGGTGACTCCTATGCTCTTAGCTTTGAGTAATTGTAAGAATGGGGATTCATATACTAATATGACAAAAACATGGTACAAACAAATTTTGGAGGGAAAATAAATAATTTGATTTTATAATGTTACATTTGAAATGCCTTCGTTAATTTGGCTAAGAGGAGGGTTCAGGACTAAAGATAGGAAATTGGGATTAGTCAGCATATAGATGGATTGGGCAGACCAGAGAGGAGGTCGGAATTTTGAAGCACTAAACTTCTCAGGATCTGGAAGATGAGAAGGAATCCAGCAAAGGAAACAGGGACAGGATAAGAAATCAGAAACAGTCATGTCCTGGGTGCCAGGTGAAGATGTGTTTCAAGGAGAGAGTGGCTAAATGTCTTGAACATTACTGATATGTCAAGTCAAATGAAGACTGATAATTGACCTCACCACCAACCAATCAGAATAATGTCCATGAGTTGATCATGCACCCTGAGACCCTGTCCCTCTCCTTGGCTTTAAAACCCCTTCCCCAAAAGCCATTGAGGAGTTTTGGGTCTTTTGAGCATTAGCTGCTGTAATCCTTGTTTGGTGCCTTGCAATAAATGCTGTACTTTCCTTCCCCACAATCTGGCATCAGTAGATTGGCTGGCTGTGCATCGGGTGAGCAGACCCAGGTTTGTTCGGTACCGTAATGATGATTCGATATAAATGAAACATGGGTTTGTGTCCATAAACATGGAGACATTAACTTCTAAAACTCATCACCCGTCCTGAGACAGTCAGAACAGTAGTACGGCTTCTTACACAAAGCCAAGATTAAATGCAATGCTGTGTCTGTAGAGACCGTTAAAATTCGCATCAAATTAAGAAGGGTTGGTATCATCACTGTTTTTTAAACATTAGCTTGGATGTTCTGTCTTCTATAATAAGACATGGAACAGAAATAAGTATATAAATATTGGCAAGGAAGAAAACTGACCACTTTGTAGTTAAAAAGCATATTTAATTTTTTATGACTAAACCATCAAAGCAATCACTTGAAAATGAAAAAAATGAAACGTGAATAAAGTGATTAATTAACGTATAAAAATCAAAGGCATTATTGTATGTCAAGAATGACTAATGAGAAAATGTAACAAAAGTCTAAAAGATACACTTCAATGTAGCGACAACACATCAAGTATTTGCATACTGGTGACCACTTCCTGGATCCCTTGGCGAGCACTGTGTGAGGTATATTGGAAAGTGACACCACTCTTTGCAATTTATATTGAGTCATTAAAATATTCATGCCCATTTATTATACTAATTCTACGTCTGGGAATTTGCCCCGAGGGAGTAATCCAAAATGTATGAAATGTTATGTACAGAAAAGTTTCCAGTTCCCTAAGAGTCAAGTAAGAAATTTTCAAAATTCTCAGAAGTCGAGGAATAATTAAGCAAATATGGTTCATTCTTATGATGGAATATAATCTGATTATTAAACACGATGTTTATAAGGATTCTTGTGTAAAGTGAAAAAGCATGCTATATCTTTGTTACAGTTTTAGTAAAAGTATATAAAATATTATTGGGAAAGTATTGGAGGGAAAAAAAGCTTTAGATGGGTAACTGATAATTCTATCATGCTAATACAATAAACAGTTTTCTCCTAATTTCCAAAATGTCTATAATTACTTTTATCTTAAAAAATGGAAACATACATATTTTTATTTATTTATGTGATTCATGTTTTAAAGTAACTGTACTGGAAATATTAACTTTTAAATTTTACTCTTTTTTATATCCTGCTACTACCTGAAAAATTTGGGTTAGAGTTTGTTAATTCTTTGTGTGTGTGCCTGTGTGTGTGTGTGTGTGTGTGTGTGTACGATATTTTAAAATATCTTCATTACGTTTTACACAAGTAATAGAGTAAAGCAATCTGCTTGTAAATATAGTGACCCGCACAGAAAATACAGTTTGTGAGGAGGGAGACCCCTCTTCACCATAGCTTCTCTTGCCCTCTGCAGTACATGTTTTGCCTCAGAAGTTAACCGACCAATGCATATCATTCCAAACATTTCTGTGAACTTATTTAAATTATTCCAGTGCATTTAAAAATGAACTGCATTGTATTATGCTGTACGAATTTTTTCCCTCTCAATATTGCAACGTTTTCTGGATAGCTTTCTCTCTCAGCACCAGCCATTTGACCTTGTTCCTCTAACTGCTAGACATCGGGAGAAGCAACTTCAGCAAAATCCTGGTTAATGAACTGGTGGCGAAGCAATTAAATTCTCCTTACCACTAGTGATTATGGTTAAATCTGCGGATTTCTTCCAGAATTTCTACCAGTTTTTCTGTCATGTATTGTTTCCTGACTCTCTTGTCTGCCTGGTGGAGCGTATCCTGTATTATGTGAAAGACCTCTTATAACTGCATTTCGCTGCTGTTTGCTTTACAGTCTTTCCTGGGTTCTGTGCCTTCCTCTACTCCTCCTCCTCCTTTCTCCTGTCTATTCTTGATTTTGCACGTTCTAAAATTTTCACATACTAGTTGAACTGAGCATACCTTTCTATTTTCAGAATGTTTTTCTTCTAACTTTTCTCATTCAACAAATCCTTACTGAGGCCTTAGTAAGTGCCTAAGTCATCATCAAACCCACTTTTGTTACTACAGTTACTCATCTTTTTTTTTTTTTTTTTTTTTTGCGGTACGCGGGCCTCTCAGCTCCGGACGCGCAGGCTCAGCGGCCATGGCCCACGGGCCCAGCCGCTCCGCGGCACGTGGGATCCTCCCGGACCGGGGCGCGAACCCGCGTCCCCCGCATCGGCAGGCGGACTCTCAACCGCTGCGCCACCAGGGAAGCCCCAGTTACTCATCTTAAAGGAGTTCAGAGTTGCTTGTTAGTAGGAAGGGCAATTAACCAGCATAGTATTTCTGGTTAGTTGAAATATATGCCTATCTTAGGATTAGGTGAAAACTAGTTTTTATTTCAAATTTTGCTATTGAAAAAAATTCTCTAAGTGTGGTAGAGTAGGCATGGGTCTGGAATTATTGAAAGACTTTGGATTCTGGCTAACTAAGGTTTATCATAAATAATAATTTCAAATCTTTTATTGTTAAGAGCCTCTTGAAACCACATAATTCAATACCTCTTCTTTCGTTCAGATATTCTTCTCTCATCTAGCAGTTGTGTTTACTGATACTGATGGTGAATTGTTTAACCTTTTGAAACCATTTTTTGTAATTCTAGGGTGATATTTGCACGTCCCTGGCTTTTTTAAAAAATAAACTATACAAAGCTTATTCCAGAATGTTAGTAAATGGGGAAAAGCAAGGAGCTGAGGGCAGACCAGCATTTTTACTAATTTGGGGGCCATTTAAAATTACAGTTTATACTGCAAACAGACTTCAAACCATTTGCTTATAAACACTGTAACATAAAAAAGTGAGCTTAACATTGCTTTAATATCTTATTTGCTGCCATATTAGGCATGTCTTTCTACAAGATCAGTTTTACTGGCTTTGAACTAGACTAGAGACATTAAAGCCCATTGGGGAAAATAGCGTCCATTAAGAGCAACAAGAAGAACATCATGGAACACAGTGTAGTATAGAAATAATTCAGAAATTCGCAGCCAATTAAGATCCTTATGAGTTACTTCAAAGGTTCAGTAGGGTTCCTGAAGAAGACATAGGTTTTAAACCTTTATTAGGAATCCCGGGCAGGTCTACCGGGGAGTTTATTATGTTTTCTAGGCTTTGGGGGAGTAGGAGAAAGAATGTATCATTTACACGACTATGAAGTACTGACAGTGAAATCCATGCATCCTAACTCAAAATATCACCTTGAACAATTTGCTTCATTTTTCACTGTGGAGTTTTTTCTTCAGAAGGTAATGGGAAACGATGTGGTTTTGCCATAGAAAAGGAAAAGAATAGACGCAGCCTCTGCAAAGTCAACACCACCTTTGAGCAGGCAGAGTGTGGAGAACGGCTCGGGCAGCAGCGGGGAAAGCTGCGTGGGCAGCTGGTCTTAGAGGAAGTAATTTCGGAAGTCTCTTCTGCCGCCGTGGTCCAGATGGGGTCCTCTGGCCGCCTTTCACCAGGAAGAGGAGAAGGATACTCTTGGAGCATATGTTTGTTTGATTGCTGTGCAAAAGGCGAGACTCCCTTGAAGTATTTCTTAACCGGTAACTGCACATCTAGTTTCATAAAGGCCGTGTTGAAATGAGAAGAAAACGCTCTTTAGAACATCCACCAACTTGGCAATGAGGGGTGTGAAGCTGATGCAGCCACGGAGGGGAAGACGTGTCCCAGAGGCCCCAGCTCTGTCATGGGTGGTGCAGCACAGTTATTTATCCTAAGTCCACCGTAGTTACCACATTGATAAAAGCCTGACAGTGTGAACTGGTTTGGCCCCTTCATCAGGAACTGGGGTAAGAGTGCGACAGCGGAGAGATCAGTGTGCGAAGACTGCAGGAGGAGGGGACTGCTCTCTCGTGGAGCTCCAGGGCCAGCACCCGAAGACGTCGAGGGCTCAGGACTGGAGATGGGGGTTTAGAAGTAGGGGGGACCCTGTGGGTTAGGGTCCCCATTTCATAGATGAGAAAACTGAGGTTTATAACTTGCTCACTGTCACACGGCCCGGAGGTGTCAGAAATAGATTCGCATTGTGACAGTCAGGTTGCAGGTCCTAAGCTCTTCACCAGTTTCAGTGATTCCTGTCGGTTAAAGTATACAGACTCTTGACAATACGAGGGCAGGAACTCTCTCATTTACTTTTTGTAAAGTACTAGTGTACTGTGATGAACTATAGGATTCCTAAAGAGGTAATAAACATCTCTAACTGAAAAGAGATTAAGCTAACAGAAAGAAAAGAAAGAAAGAAAGGAAGGAAGGAAGGAAGGAAGAAAAAGAAAGAAAGAAAGGAAGGAAGGAAGGAAGAAAAAGAAAGAAAGAAAAGGAAGGAAGGAAGGGAGGGAGGAAGGGAGAAAGGAAGGAAGAAAGGAAGAAAAAAGAAAGGCGACAAAAGTCTGGTCAATGCGCACGGTGGTGAAGAGACCACGTGCTTCGTCGAGTGCACACGGGCTGCCATGTTCTGAACCCCCTCCACCCGTGGGCCCCGAGGAAGACGGACAGAGTCCAGCAGCTGTGAGCTCTGACGGCTCCTGCTGGACAGGCTGGGTGAGCTGTGAACCACACTGGGCATTCATGAGAGCCTTTCAAGCACAGGTTAAGTGGCTCCTAATCAAGAAAACAAATAATCATGTACATTGTAAGTCCTAGCTTTTTAAAATAAAGAAGCCATTGATAAAAGATGGCTTGGATGTATTGGATACAAAAAGATGTATTGGATACAGGTCCAATAAAACTCTGCTCAAATGATGTGAACAAGTCTTTTGTAGGAAGTCTGTGCCTACTTATATTTGTCAATCGGTTATCATGTGTCCCTCAGGAAACAAAACAATCATTCCGCGTGCTGAACGCCACCGTCGGGGGCCAGGTTTGCTGCCAGAGGCTGGTGTGTGCAGTTGACAGCACATTTGGCCATACTCACAATCAAATAAAGATTCTCTGTTTCCAGGATCTCCTGATGCTCTGGGTAACCGTCTGAGGTATAATGACCTCTGAATGGTCACCTGTGCTTTCAAGTAGACTCTGGGACCCTAAGTCCCACCTGATTTAGAGCAGGCATGGGACACACTTAACAAAAAGCAAGTGAGCAGGAAACTCTTGGCACTTTTGCTTTAGGCAAAATTTCAACCTGATTTTGATCCTGAGTCATTAAGCCAGTGGCATATGTCTTATTAAAATCATCTCTGTGGTATCCATTCCTCTGTCGATGGACCCTTAGGTTGCTTCCATGTCTTGGCTATTGTAAACAGTGCTTCAATGAACACTGGGGTGCATGTATCCTTTTGGATCGTGTTTTTCTCCAGATATATGCCCAGGAGTGGGAGTGCTGGATCATACGGTAGTTCTACTTTTAGTTTTTTAAGGAGCCTCCATCCTGTTCTCCATAGAGGCTGTACCAACGTACATTCCCACCAACAGTGTAGGAAGGTCCCCTTTCTCCACACCTTCTCCAGCATTTATTGTTTGTGGAGTTTTTGCTGATGGCCATTCTGACTGGCGTTCGCTACCCAGACCCTGGATTTAGAGGTATTTGAACGTGAAAACCCCAGGGCAGAAACGTGCCTTTTTTGGCGTTTTGTACCCTCGGGACTAAGTGCCGTCTTGTTTCACCGCGGTGTAAACGGAATGCAGATCCAGGAATTTGAATGACTGGCTCGCTGACTGACAGCAGGTATGGCTAGAACAGAGGGACACTGTTTCTGTCTCTAGCCATCCTTCCCCACCTTCACAGCCCATTGGAGAGGAGCCGAGAAACTATTAATTCTCACGTAGGTCCCAGAGAAAGTTAGCTAGCAAAGAACCTTAGGCTTGTATCGAAAGGAAGGTCTCATTTTCCACACTGTTTGCTGAAACAGTACAGTTTGTGGGAGTTCATTTTTCCCAGACCCCTCCCTTTACGCTGAAGCCGGCATAGGAATTTAAACGCCTTTCCCTAAGTCACTTAGCTTGTTGCTGGGGGAGGGCCCAACCCCTCCCCCTGAGAGGAGGGCTCGAGGCCGCATTAGAGCAGAGCTAGAATTCAGCACCCAGGCTGCTCCGGTTAGAGGTCACAGACCGTGTTTCTTTCTTTTTCTTTTTCCTTTTTTTCAGTTTTTTTTGGGGTATAGTTGATTTACAACGCTGTCTTAGTTTCAGGTGTACAGCAAAGTGACTCAGTTCTACATACACATATATCCACTTTTTTAGAGTCTTTCCCCAAATTGGGAGATTGGGACTGACATATACACACTACTATATACAAAATAGATAACTAATAAGGACCTACCACCATATAGCACAGGGAACTCTACTCAGTACTCTGTAACGGCCTATACGGGAACAGATCATATTTCTTAGGATGGAAATCAAGCGTATCCATTTCACATTCTTAGCGTTTAAAATCAAGTCCTAATCTGGTGCTATCTCCACACTGCCAAAGTGAATTTAATATAACCCTTTTCTGTTTTTACTATATGTAACTGGTTAAATAGGGAAAAGTATGTCTCCCCCATCCCCCAAATTACCTGCAAACTGTTACCTTCTGTGGCCCCAGGACGGCACTGAAGTACAAGCCTGGATTATCATCTTAGGCTCCATACGTGACCCTCTTTGCTTCTCAACATGAGGAAATTAATTTACACTCGGTGAGCTAAGAATTGTGTCGTTGGCTCGGAATAATCCATTCCTAGCTCTCCCGTGTGCCATGGAGATCTAACTTCAATTAATCATTTCCTTATTGAGAAATGCTTCTTTGTTTGCTGCGGTCTAGTGGGTCTCATGGATGCAAGCCTGTTGGCTTTTAGGGCTAGGTGTTTTGGGGGCCCGTCCCTCAGGAGGGAGTCTTGGTGGCTGGGGTGCTAGCTGTGTCTTCTAAATGCTTCAGTCCTCAGGGAGAAGCTGGAATTAGGAGTCTCCTCCCAGTTGTAAGGAGCTGGGCTGGGGGTGGGGACCATGGTGAGTGTGTCTCAGCATTTCCCGTCTGTTTCAACGTGGGTACTTTCTCTTTCACCTGATGTGTGGAGTCACTTAGTTTCTGGATTTCCTTCAAAGGGAATTTCCCTGTGTGTGGTTGTATTGACAGAATTGGTGCATCCGTAGGAGAGAAGTTCACTAGCCTTCTTTGTTATCGTTTTGGGCACTCCTGCAGGCAAGATTTTGATCTCAATGTCACAGGAATAGAAATTAATTTTAAAACTCAGAAAACAAAAAAGATTTATTCATATGAACATTTAAGAAAAATCAATCTCATTTAAACAACTCTTCTATCAAAGGGAAAATATGAATCAAAATTAGAGAATCTCCTGAAAGCACAGTAACGAAAACATTTTATTTAAGATCATTTGGAATAAAAAGTAAAGGGCACACAGAGGAAAATTTATAGCCCTAAATACTCTTACCTATTTTAAAAAGGGAAGAAATAAATTATCCACCAAATGGAAAAGTAAGAAGAAAAACAGGTTAACTGAAACAAAACAAAAGGAATTAGTAAAGTTAAAAGCCAAAATTATGGAATTAAAAAAGAATAGAGTTAATTCAAGTTCATATTGTGAAACAATAACGATAAATATTAAAGTAGGTAAAACACTTGCCAACCTATTTTTGAAGGGGGAGAAATTTGAAATATAAAAGATAAGAAATCATAAGGAGCAAAATGAGAAATTATAGGAAAGTACAGTTTACCAAAACTGACACGTGAAAAGACACTAATTTTTCCAATTATATCCTGGTGAAAATAAGGCCAAATTCTTATCGAACTTAAGCAAATAACTATATTGCCATGAAAGGTAAAGAGAGTCAATAAAAGAAGTGAATTCTTGGAAAGTGAGAATCCCATATCAGTTAAAAATATTTAATTTTAGTTTATCAAAATAAAGTCTACAGCACTGTTATGGATTATAAATAGCTTAAAGTCATCAATGAGTGGTATGCAAGTAAATGTTTCACAACTGGCTCTCCGGAAAAAACAGAACAAAAGCCTGGTTTGAGGCATTTGCCAGTTGCGGAGGTGTAGATACCCCATCAGTACTGATTTCAGCTACGAACCTGTTACGTGGTTCCCCCGTACCGATGCAATAGTCACAGCCTCCAAAGCAGAGGTTATAGTAAAACATAGTACAGTAAGTGGCACGGATTCCTTTTTAAGTATCTATTACCTTTTTTTATAATATAATTTATTTAGTTGTAAGTTTATGTAATTTAACTTTTAGTAGTATCTGTTTCTAACAGCTGGTCAAAAGATTCCCCAGATTCTAACAGCTGATCTCAGTACACCATTCTACCTACTCTCTGATCAAATTGTCCCACCTCTGGGAACTTATCCTACAGATGTACCTGCACACATGCCCAAGGACATGTAAACACAAGTGCAGCATTGCTTGTGATAGCAGGAGATTAAAACAATCCAAATTTCTATTTGAGAAGGACTGGTTACATAAACTCTGATATTTCCACAAAATGAAATGCTCTGAAGAAGTTTAATTATTTTAAAAAGAATGAGAAAACTATGTATCAATATAGAACTATCTCCAGTATACATTGTTACATGAAAAACACATAATGCAGAACAATGAATATTTTTGTGTAAAAATGTAGAGAAAGCAATTTAATTGTATTTGCATAAAGAAACACCCCCCAGGGACTTCCCTGGTGGCGCAGTGGTTAAGAATCCACCTGCCAATGCAGGGGACCCGGTTTCGAGCCCTGGTCCAGGAAGATCCCACATGCCGCGGAGCAACTAAGCCCGTGCGCCATAGCTACTGAGCCTGTGCCCTAGAGCCCGCGAGCCACAACTACTGAGCCTGCATGCCACAACTACTGAAGCCCACATGCCACAAGTACTGAAGCCTGTGCACCTAGAGCCCACGCTCTGCAACAAGAGAAGCCCGCGCGCAGCAACAAAGACCCAACATGGCCAAAAATAAATTTAAAAAATTAAAAAAAAAAAAAAAAAAAAAAGAAACACCTCCCCCCGAATACAAAGGAAACTAAAAATATAGTTTTCTTATATGAGATGGGGGTTGGATGTGGAAAACAGAGGTAAGGCTACTTACAATACCCTTGTAAATAGTTCTGATTTTTGGCCCATGTGAATGTATGAGCAAGTAACAATCTTTTTAAACCAATTAAAAGAAATCATTTTCCATTTTGAACTATAAATGATATTTTCTTAATGTTTACCAACTAAACTTGATAAATTGTACTATATTACTTTCACATGTGCTATATAATCCTGTTCGTATCAATTATTTTTCCCAGAATTAACATATTTTCAGTATTCACTTATTTAATATCTTTCTTTGACTTGACTGTAGAATTGATCATTCTTCCCTTCTTGCTTCAGTTGTCTGAACATACCACCTTTATAGCGGAGTTTAACATACTAACATTGACGTAATTTTTCAAAATAATTGCCACTGCATTTGTCTCTGTTTCATAAAATAGATTAACCACCCCTTGCACAGTAGACAATGAAGCCACAGCTCATGCTTCAGCGTCAAAGCGAACACTTGACATTCTTCTCACATTTTAATTTTACTTGTGTGACTCACCTCTGCTTTCATTCAAGCTACAGTTTTTGTGCAAACTGGGAAGGTGAGAAAATCACTGGGTAGGATTCAAAGGAACAATTCTATTCCTAGCTCCTCCACTTATTAAATGATCATGGTTATGCAACTTAACCCCTCAAAGCCTGTTTTTAATTATAAAGTAGAGATAGGGTTATTCTGCATAAAGCACAAGGAAGTTAACGTGACCAAATGAGATGTTATCGTAGGAAGTACTTTGACAAAACCAAAGGCTCGTACACATTTTTATATTGTTATTACCATCAGCACAAAGCGATCTTTTAATATGCTGCACAGATTTTGAAATCAGAAAAAAAAAACTGTACCTTTGAAATAAAGCTGGTTTCAAACTTTGCTGTTTTATTGAAAATATTTGTGTGTCGGGTCTAATTTTATTTACTTTTATCTCTTTACCTACTGCCCCTGCTGTTCAACTGTCCTGGTTTTCATATTCTGTTAAACTGGGGGGTGAGGGGTAGGGGTCAGAATAAAATCAAAGAGGATTCACCTCTGTGTCTCCTGAAATATTCTTGTATTGAAATTATCTATTTCTAAGGGTAGATTATTCAAACATTCTGTATTTTTTTGGGTAGTTTGTAGAACTAGGCTTTGATGTTCTTTTATTTTTGTTTTTGTTTTTGTTTTTTGCAGTACGCGGGCCTCCCACTGTTGCGGCCTCTCCCGTTGCGGAGCACAGGCTCCGGACGCGCAGGCTCAGCGGCCACGGCTCACGGGCCCAGCCGCTCCGCG
>NC_041228.1:78291028-78293360 GCF_002837175.3 Physeter macrocephalus
TTTTTTTTTTTGAAGAAAAAATTTTATTTATTTATTTATTGTTGGTTGTGTTGGGTCTTCATTGCTAAGCTCAGGCTTTCTTTAGTTGCGGCCAGCGGGGGCTAAGATACTCTTCGTTGCGGTGCGCGGGCTTCTCATTGCGGTGGCTTCTCTTGTTGCGGAGAACGGGCTCTAGAGCGCAGGCTCAGTAGTTGTGGCGCATGGACTTAGTTGCCCTGCGGCATGTGGGATCTTCCCATACCGGGGCACAAACCCATGTCCCCTGCATGGGTAGGCAGACTCTCAACCACTGCGCCACCAGGAAAGCCCCCTCATGTTTTTAAAATGGCTTTTCCGATGTAGTTCTCAGAAGCCGAGGATCTGCAGCCCTTCTGCTACACTCCAAGCCAGTGTTTTCAAGGAGCAAAGACAGGCGTGGAGAGAGGCACGTTCCTCTCCTCCAGACCCACTCGGGGTGCAGTGCCTCAGAGACGGAGGGATGGGTTTAGAAAATGTCTATGAAAAGGATCCCCAGGGGGACCCCCTTCTCACTGTGCCTTTTCTAAGCCACACGAGGAGGATACAAACACTGGGGGAGAGAGGAAAATTCCCAGAGACTCCGTCTTAGTAGCGATGAAGATGTAAGGCATTGAATGTCTGAGACCCCACTGGTTTGACAGAAAACAAACCGAACAGAAAGAAAGAAAAAATAAACAAAAGAATCCCTTGACATTTTCAAATGTTTCTGCAAAAGACTTTAGACAAATGCAATTACGTGAGCTACGATACCACTAGGAGCCGCATGGAAAGTTTTGACTCTCCTCTCTCATGGGCTGAGACACAATGTGTGTGGTGTGTGGACCCCCTGGACTGGCGGGACTGGGGCCGCCGGCCGTCTCCCCCTACAGCCGGTGAGGACACTCCTTGGACACCATCCGGTCTAGTCGTGGCCTCCGGCGTGTGGAGCTGTTCGTTTTAACCTCACTGGAAACCATTACCATCAGCACAAAGCGATCTTTTAATATGCTGCACAGATTTTGAAATCAGAAAAAAAAAACTGTACCTTTGAAATAAAGCTGGTTTCAAACTTTGCTGTTTTATTGAAAATATTTGTGTGTCGGGTCTAATTTTATTTACTTTTATCTCTTTACCTACTGCCCCTGCTGTTCAACTGTCCTGGTTTTCATATTCTGTTAAACTGGGGGGTGAGGGGTAGGGGTCAGAATAAAATCAAAGAGGATTCACCTCTGTGTCTCCTGAAATATTCTTGTATTGAAATTATCTATTTCTAAGGGTAGATTATTCAAACATTCTGTATTTTTTTGGGTAGTTTGTAGAACTAGGCTTTGATGTTCTTTTATTTTTGTTTTTGTTTTTGTTTTTTGCAGTACGCGGGCCTCCCACTGTTGCGGCCTCTCCCGTTGCGGAGCACAGGCTCCGGACGCGCAGGCTCAGCGGCCACGGCTCACGGGCCCAGCCGCTCCGCGGCACGTGGGATCCTCCCGGACCGGGGCTCGAACCCGTGTCCCCTGCATCGGCAGGCGGATTCTCAACCACTGCGCCATCAGGGAAGCCCAAGAAAATGCTTTTAAAGTCGATAAATCAAATATAACTACTGTCTCAAGTTAATGCTACCTTTCAAACACATGCTAACATTCTATCAGCATCTTTCCTGGTCCCAAGGCCACCCATCCGCATCTGCTTCTTTACTGTGAAATGTGCCGTATTCTTAATTCATTCAGCCAATATACGTGTTGTAGATGCCGGATACTATATGGGGAATATCAGCAGTAATGTCACTATGATTATTTATTAAGTCAAAATGCTTTGTACTCTTTGCACACAGGAGGGTGCCTTTGGCGAGGTCGAGTGAGTGAGTGAGGGGGTGACAGGGGTTTGTGTCTGTGAGAGGCCCTGGCCACACTCTGGGGTCCTGCACGGCCTCTTCTGGGCCATTTGAGGACAAGGCAGAAAGCCATTCAGGGACCAGGAGTCCCTCAGTCCCTGGGAAACCAGTTATCCCCCAAACCAGGAGTCCATCAATTCCTCAGTGGACAGTGCCTTTGTAAACCTGCCCTAAATGTCCTTGCGTGCTAAGTTGTGCATCCGTGGTCATGGTTATTCCTGAGGATTAAAAGCTCCTGGCCTTTTCGTTCTCCGTTGAAACTCATGTTTTTGTACCTAAAGTGAAATCCTGTGAACTCAGCAATACTTCACACGTCCTCATGTTTTTATTTATTTATTTATTTATTTATTTAATTATTATTTTTGTGTGTGTGGTATGCGGGCCTCTCACCGCTGCGGCCTCTCCCGTTGCGGAGCACAGGCTCCGGACGCGCAGGCTCAGCGGCCA
>NC_041228.1:78293424-78302960 GCF_002837175.3 Physeter macrocephalus
TCACGGGCCCAGCCGCTCCGCGGCACGTGGGATCTTCCCGGACCGGGGCGCGAACCCGCGTCCCCTGCGTCGGCACGCGGACTCTCAACCACTGCGCCGCCAGGGAAGCCCCCTCATGTTTTTAAAATGGCTTTTCCGATGTAGTTCTCGGAAGCCGAGGATCTGCAGCCCTTCTGCTACACTCCAAGCCAGTGTTTTCAAGGAGCAAAGACAGGCGTGGAGAGAGGCACGTTCCTCTCCTCCAGACCCACTCGGGGTGCAGTGCCTCAGAGACGGAGGGATGGGTTTAGAAAATGTCTATGAAAAGGATCCCCAGGGGGACCCCCTTCTCACTGTGCCTTTTCTAAGCCACACGAGGAGGATACAAACACTGGGGGAGAGAGGAAAATTCCCAGAGACTCCGTCTTAGTAGCGATGAAGATGTAAGGCATTGAATGTCTGAGACCCCACTGGTTTGACAGAAAACAAACCGAACAGAAAGAAAGAAAAAATAAACAAAAGAATCCCTTGACATTTTCAAATGTTTCTGCAAAAGACTTTAGACAAATGCAATTACGTGAGCTACGATACCACTAGGAGCCGCATGGAAAGTTTTGACTCTCCTCTCTCGTGGGCTGAGACACAATATGTGTGGTGTGTGGACCCCCTGGACTGGCGGGACTGGGGCCGCCGGCCGTCTCCCCCTACAGCCGGTGAGGACACTCCTTGGACACCATCCGGTCTAGTCGTGGCCTCCGGCGTGTGGAGCTGTTCGTTTTAACCTCACTGGAAACCTCCTAAGGGTGATGAGTGAAAGGGAGCAGGCCCTCTGCTTGGGGTGCCTGCGTGTGGATATTGTTCTAGGCACTAATGTTTCACCAGGACGCCCCACAGGCAAGCTCTTCCCTCGGACACCAAGGCCAGGCAAGACAGCATCTTTTCAGGTTCAATCCAGGCACTGGGAAGTCAAAAGATCAAACCCAAGCACGTCATCTTCCAAAATGAGCTTAAAGGAAGTCACGACCGCCTTCCTTCCCTGTGGATGCGGGTTAAATGCGCGCCGGGGGACAGATGAGCAGGTCCTGCCCAGAGCCGCCTTGCAGGTGGCTGAGCTCACCTAGCAGAGACCCAGCGTGAATCAGGCATGGGGGTCCTGAGACGAGACAGACCAGCACCTTGGACTCCGGAACTGAGAGATTTTAGTAAAAGTCTGTCGATAAGGTGTGGGGAGAGCTCAGTGAACCGGCAAAGGATGAGTTCAGTACCGCAGTGAGGGACGCAGGAGAGAGGGGTTCTGCCGCCTCTTGACCTGAAGGGGAGACGGGGGAGGGAGCTCTGTCATTCTGAGAGGACGGCCGCACAGACAGGGCCTAGGCGGGAGCTGCCCCTTCGGCGGGGGTCGCAGGCCGACCGCGGTGCCCAGGCTGGAGAGCGCTGGGTAACATCGGGGCCTCACTCTCCACCTGCCCTCCCATCTCTCCCAGGTGCCTTCCAGACCTGGACCCAGCCGGAACTCTCCCTACTCAGAGCAGGTGGGGGGAAACAGAGTATCCACATGGGGTGGGAAAACCGGAAAGCTGCTGTCCTTGTGCCCCTGGGCTGAGTCCTTTACCTTCAAACATCACAGGAGCTGAAGGCCTGGGACCTCGTCTGGTACAGATGGACCTCCACCTTCAGAGCGCGCACGTCTCCCAACCAGCAGCCGGCCCAGGTAGGTGGGGCCCTCTGTTCCCTGCAGTGCTATACAAAGGGACTTCCCTGGGGTGCAGTGGTTAAGACTCTGGACTTCCAACGCAGGGGGCACGAGTTGGATCCCTGGTGGGGGAACTAAGATCCCGCATGCCACCTGGCACAGCCAAAGAGTGAAATGAAATGAAGTGAAATAAAATAAAATAAAATAAAATGTGAGGAATAGCCTTGCCACCGGCCACCTGACATAGCCCTGTCTCCTGGGTAAGACGTCCTTCAACAGAGAACTCAGTATCAGCTTTCGTGATGCTGTATTATCTGTTCATTTCAGTTCTGATGTTCAACTCTAAGTCACGATCTTAATCCTATATAGTGCCCGGACCCCAGTGACGTCGTTCTCCTTGTCAAACGTCCTACTTCACATTCTGTGTCATGTGGACACTGTTGATTACCTCTCCTTCCTAAATTCTCTGTTCTCTTTTTTTTTTTTTTTTTTTTTTTTGCGGTACGCGGGCCTCTCACTGTTGTGGCCTCTCCCGTCGCGGAGCACAGGCTCCGGACGCGCAGGCTCAGCGGCCACGGCTCACGGGCCCGCAAAAACAGTAGCTCTCTTGAGGAAGAGTATACAGGTAGGGGAACAGCAAATACAAGAGCCCTGGGCAGACTCATGCCTGGTCAAGTGTGAGCTGGAGGGGAATGAGCGTTAGTGGAGGAGGTTAGGCGACAGGGGCCAGGTGGTGTGGAGCCAGGCAGGCTGCTCGAAGAAATTGGCTTTCACCACGGGAGAGGTGGAGATACTTATGGACTATGGATCGAGGTCTGACATGATCGAACTTACATTTAATTTAATTTAATTAATTTATTTATTTATTTATTTTTGCGGTACGCGGGCCTCCCTCTGTTGTGGCCTCTCCCGCTGCGGAGCACAGGCTCCGGACGCGCAGGCTCAGCGGCCACGGCTCACGGGCCCAGCCGCTCCGCGGCACGTGGGATCCTCCCGGACCGGGGCACGAACCCGCGTCCCCTGCATCGGCAGGCGGACTCTCAACCACTGCGCCACCAGGGAAGCCCTCTCCGTTCTCTTGATTTCTCTGAGTCTGATTCTCCTTCTCCTCCTTCCTCTATGCCTGTCATCAGTCCCCTTTGCTGACTCTCCAACACAGACGCTCCCAGCAGTAGAGGGTCCTACACCACACCTCAGCGGCCACGGCTCACGGGCCCAGCCGCTCCGCGGCACGTGGGATCCTCCCGGACCGGGGCACGAACCCGCGTCCCCTGCATCGGCAGGCGGACTCTCAACCACTGCGCCACCAGGGAAGCCCTCTCCGTTCTCTTGATTTCTCTGAGTCTGATTCTCCTTCTCCTCCTTCCTCTATGCCTGTCATCAGTCCCCTTTGCTGACTCTCCAACACAGACGCTCCCAGCAGTAGAGGGTTCTACACCACACACACACACACACACACACACACACACACACACACACGTCTCACCGGTGCCTCAAACACAGCCTCGCAGAACCTGAGCTCATTATGTTCTCCCCAGGTTGCTGAGATTGCTCCTTTATTTCCTATTCAGTTAATGGTACTGTCCTGCACTTGGTCACCCAAGCACAAGCCTAAAGTAATTCTAGGCTCATCCTCCTCCCTAACTTCCATGTTTATTCAAACCACAAGTCTTGCCAATCTAATTTCCTAAATGGTTCTCAAAATGATCATCTCCTCGCTGCTCCCTCAGCAATCGCCTTGCTTTAGGGTTGGATCATCCCTCACCTACACCATGACGACAGCTCTAGCGCTGCTCTCTCCCCCAACACGGCCCCCCGGTCCCACCCCCCTCACCTCCATCCTGCAGGCCATTCAAGCCCCAGCCCAGCCCCGCCGACCGGGCACCGGTGGCCTCTTTGCGTCCGTCTCCCTCCAACCTCCCCTGGTTCTCACCTCAGCACCATCGCCCTGGTAACACTGCAGACACACGACCACCACGGCTCAGCTTTCACACCTCTGCATAAGTGTTTCCGTGCCTTTCCTTCCCGGTAAATCTTGTTCAAACACCGGTCCCTACCTGGACGCCCACTTTTCCTCTATGACCGGAGATAATCCTGACTCCTTTGCACTAATTCTGTCCAATTAGTCCTTTGGACCAATCAGTCTTTCATGCCCTGTGTTGCTTTCTGTTGCCATACTTTCTCTCACTCCATAACCTCGGGCCTGACGTGGGAGTGGCACGGAATTTACAAATCCATGGATTCAGTTTGATCAGGAATTTCAGTGCAGGAAGTTTCAGGTTTAAATCCCTGCTCTGTGACCATGGGAAAGTCCTCACTTGCGTAACACGCAGGTATGGGGCGCATTAAGACGCCCTTTGGCTATAACAGCGCGTGATGCTGATTCCGTGTGAATCTCCCCGCATCTGCTCTTGTCTCTCCAATGCATTCTACTCACTAAAGATGAGTGATGTTTCAAAAATCCCAGATCTGAGTATGCCACCCGCCCCCGCCCGCCCGATATCCTCCAGTGTCTGTTGCTCTTAGGCTGAAATCCAAGCGTCTGCGAGAGCCCAGCGTGATCTGGGCCTCGGCTGCCCCTTTATCTGGGGTCGCACCTCCCCGGTCCCCAGACTCAGGTTCCCTGACCTGCGCCCAGGCCCACGTGTGTGTCCCCTCCTGCCCGTCACGGCCGTCACATGTGTGGTTGCTGCTGAGGACGGTCCCTTTCTTCCTCTTCACCTGGGGAACTCCCACACAGTCTTCAAGTGTCAGCTTCAGCGCCACTTCGTACTGAGGCGGGGTCCCTGACGCCCGGTCTTCAGGGCCGCTACAGACACGTGCAGCGCGTACACCTGCAATGGCTCACGGGCTTCCTTCACGCCAAAGGCAGAAGGGGACTTGAGTCTTTAACATGGCAATTTGCTGACAGACATTAATTAGTAAAGTGTCTTGAGGAAGGGGCGCCATTTTTCTTCTCGCACAAACTTGCTGCCTTGGCTGTCGGCTTGTCTGTTTCATTAAACACTTTTCCTCTATAACACTTACCAGGGTTAGCTGTGTTTGTTAATAATTAATTTCTCATAAAGATAAAAAAATTAGATCTGTCTCTCACACCAGATTGCACACCCTCTTTGGGAAGGGACTGCCTTTGCCTTGTTTATTTTTGGACCCTCAGAATCCTGCCTCTTCGTCTTCCGCGTGGGGCCGTTGAGCAACGTCTGAGGAGTGAAGTGAGCTGGAGGGCGCTGCATTCCGGCTTTCTCGAGGCTGCACTGGCTGCACCCAGGGTCTACGCAAACGAAACTGCTCCCTTCAGCTATACACCCATTGCAGCTTTCTGTCTACCGTTGGACACATGAGAAAGCGAACTGACACAGTTTGCTGGTGGGTTCTCTAGTCTACGTGACAGAAATGCCAAAGCACCCATCACCCAAGATGCTCGTAGCGCTAATCAATAAAAATCACTGAACACGTGCTCAGCTTTACAAGAGCTTTACCTGTAGTTATAAACATAGTGTTTGCATTGAGCAGAATTGCAGGTGGGGATAAAGTGCTAGGAGGTTTAATAACCTGCTTTACATCAGTGTATAACAGTGTACAGAATGTCAACAGCTTATTTTTCCTTCCTATTTTATAAGCTTTACTCCAATAGTAGGTAGCTTTCCTCTCTGTGTCCAGAGACACAGGCCAGATTTTCCTGGCAACCAGAGCTGCCTAAAGGCTTCTTAATGCTCTGCCTATTTTGGCTTCACTTTATTTTGGCCATTAATTTGGTAAAAAAAATAGGTGTACTCAGATGAAACAAACCTACTTTTATCATAGTTAGTAATTTTTTGCCTTCAAAGACTGTCCCAACCAGTAGAGGTTTCTTACCGACGATCAGAAATACAACATCATATTGCAGTCTAAGACACGTGCAGCGTGTACATCTGCAGTAGCTCATAAGCTTCCTTCACCAAAGACAGAAGGGTCTGAGTCCTGCATTCTGTTTCCATTAGAGAGGTATTTTTCCAGGATTCTGTCTTAATTAGACAGGTATTTTTCCAGCAAAATCCCTCCTGACACACACACTATATATAGTGTGTGTGTATATATATATGGGAAAGGGCGATCAAGAATTTGAATTATTGGAGTTGTACCAACTTTTGGACACTTCTTCAAAGTTTTTCACTTTAAAACTTTCCTTAAATCTTTTCAAGTAATACCCTTCCCTTTCTTCTTTTTTGTTCTTGCTAAATATCCCCGTCTATATTGTTTCGTCTTCTGGGGAAGAGAGGCTCTGCTTTTGTTCCTTTACATGAAATCATTCTGTTCAATCAACATACGGCAAGAGACAGAAATACCTGTGTTTCAATCCAGCTCTAACATTACCAGCTGTGCAAGCCACCTGTGTGTGCGCACAAAAAACAAAAACGAAACAAACAAAACCTCTATGTGATAAATAAGTGCAAGAGGAGGACAGATACTGTCTATGATTATCCATCTATCATCCTTTCAAAAGTGTGTAGCACAGAGGCAGTTGTATCTCCGTGCTGAATTCACAGATAAATAGACAGATAGGTAATAGGATGATAGATGGATATAATCATGCCCTTCTCAGTTATTTTCCTTTAATGTGTTATTTCGACTTTCTTTCTGACTTGGATACTGCTCAGTTTTTGTGAACTTCAAACAAACGTCTTGCTGGGCTGCTCTGGTGGCAGCCTGGGATCCCACCGTCAGGACGTGAGCCCCCAGACATCTGGAGAAGATTCCAGATTTGTCTGCCATCTTCCTGACAGACAGGGACCCTCAGACCCACGGAGGTCACAGCATTCTGATGTTTTGTGAAAGCAGATGTCATCTTCTAATGAAAGTCTGCAGTCAGACTTAAAAGAAGTATAAGATTTATCAAAACTTACTTTCAAGACTCCTAGGGTACCAGGGTTCAAGGGATACCACGCTTCTCAGAAGAGCCGCACATTTCCAGGCTGGGGCAAGACCCTGGTGGCCACGTCCCTCTTTGGGGGTCACAGTGTCTTGGAAGAGGCAGGGGCTCCCTTCTGCTGTCAGCCGGCGGACGGAATGACTGTATGGGCCACGATGGCGCCCAGCTGTGGACACCGATGTGATCTGTGGGAAGCAAGGGCGGGCCCGTGTTTGTCTCAGTAAGCCAGTCAGTCTTGGACAGGAGTCCTCTGGGGAAGCTCAGGCATGTTGCCTCCACTACCCAACTGGGAAGGGGGAACCTCTCCAGTCTCCCTGAGGACCTCATCTCAGTGCCTGAGTCCTGCTCCCCCCCTCCGGCTGACCTCGGCTTTCCTGCCTTTCGGTCGCTGTGCTGAGGGCTTCTTTCACCAGCAGAACCTGATCCTGGCCCTGGCAGAGTTACCCGAAGGAAGGATGATCGAATTTCTCTGCGGGGCTCAGGCCCTCGGAGGTTTTAGAGAAAAGGTGCCGTAGTGAGGCACCGTGAGGGCTGCAGAGGTCAACGTGGGGGGAAGAGACACGGTCCCCCACCTGCACCTACACCGAGGCCTGAGTAAGGCGGGGGTCTCGCTTTTCCGCAGGTAGCGCCACGAAACGCAGGTGCGGCCTTAAGGTGCAGTCCGTGCATCGTCTCCGACAGAGGAGACTGAAAGGCACAGAATATGCTATTTATGTACATTCAGTCGTTTAAATGTTGTGATTTGGTCTTGCTCCAATGGGACAATTTCGCTACCGTATTTGGACGGGCCGCTCAAATAGGATTACGATGTCCCCCTCGCCTGAAGGCAGACGTGTCCTGAGCGCGGGGCCTGCGGCAGCTCCAGACACGGTGAGCGCCCCAGCTGCTGCCTCGTCCTGGACCCGCGCACCCTCCCCGGCGCCTCCCGGCCCGGCGGCGGGGCGGCGGGGGCCGTCGGACCGAGGCTGCGCGCGGGGCCGGGGGCGCTGCAGGCCCAGGCGGGCGGGCCGGCCGGCGGGGGCGGGGTCCCTGGCGCCCGCGCGTCCTCGCGGCGTCCCGGGGGCTCGGCCGCCTCCGCTCGTGGGAGCCGCGCGCGGAGCGGCGGGGACGCGCTCGGGGGAGGCGTCCGCGGGCGGAGCGCGGGGCTGCGCGAGCGCGGCGGCCCGAGGGCCGAGCGGACCCGGGGACGCGAGGACCCGCGCGGGCCGGCGTCACTGCACCGCCCCGCGCGTCTCCGGGCCCGGAGGTGAGCTCTGGGCTCTCGAGGCGCCGTGCTGGGGAGCGAGGGCTGTGCCCCGGGGATCTCGTGTCCCTGGGCGCTCCGGGCCGCAGTCCGGGGACGGCTCCAAGGGTGGCGGGTTTCGGGAACCGGGGCAAAGGCGGGCGTGCTCTCCGCCCCTCCTGGCATCGGCGGCGCGTCTGCCGGCGCGGGCGGCAGCCCGAGGCCCGTCCCCCGGGGTGGGCGTCAGCGGGCCCTGGGCCCTCGGCGCCGCCGGCCTCGCGCGCCGGCTCGGGCGCGGCCGAAGTTTGCCTCCGCGGTCCAGCCGGTTCTCTCGCCCCCGCAGCCCGCAGGTGTCGCCTGTCGCCGCCCCGCAGCTGCAGCCGCCGACATGGAGCCCCCGGTGCAGATCTTCCGCGGCGAGCCGGGCTCCACCTGTTCCCCGAGCACCTGCCTGCCCCCCAACGGCAGCGGCCGGCTCCCGGGCTGGGCCGAGGCGGAGCGCAACAGCAGCGCGGGCCCCGAGGACGCGCCGCCGGAGCCCGCGCACATCTCGCCGCTCATCACGGCCATCATCACGGCGGTCTATTCCGTGGTGTTCGTCGTGGGCCTGGTGGGCAACTCGCTGGTCATGTTCGTGATCGTCCGGTGAGCTCGGGTCCGGGCGCCGCCGCGGCCGCAGCGGGGAGGGAAGGTCGGGGCGGCCAGCAGGACGCGCGGTGGTGGGGACCCCGTTCCGTCGGGGGTCCGCAAGGTCTCGGAGCGTGGCCTCCTCCAAGTGAGATTTCCTGGGAGAGTTTTTGGTGCGGGACTTCGAGGTTCGCAGAGGGCGAATCCGAGCAGCCGGAGGTGTCTTGAGGATTTAGGGGTGACCCTCCCTGCCCCCCAAACCCCTACTGAAAACCCTACGGGCAGGGAGAGCGCAGGGGGTGTCCCGGCAAGGGGCAAGGTCAGTGTCTCTCGTGGGAAGGAAACTGGTCCGTCTGCCTGGCCTTTTGCCTGGTTGCCTGTGCCCGTTTGGAGCACTTCGTTTTGCCCTTTGCAAATGTTTCTTTAGATAAAATTCATGCCCGCCTAATGCACTGAAGATAATTCAGAATTTCCTGTGGCTCGTCAGACTGGTGTTATGGTTTATGAAGCAAAGCCAGCATACTATTTAGGGTTGTTGGTATCCATACATGAGCCTTTTTAGTACTGGTATGCCATCTTATTTGTTTAGAATACCAGTGACTTTTGTACATAAACCACCTAATATTTATCTGTTAAAGTACAGCTGCTGGAGGTTTCCAAAAATTGTTTTGCTTTTTATCTCCCACGGTGAGAACTGAAGGTTTGATTTGGTGAGAACTGAAGGTTTGATTTTATTGTGCTTTGGTGGATACATTGACGTCAACTTCCAGTAATAAATATCCAGATATCCGCGTATATGCTAATTTTCTGGTAAGTGAAGTGATTTCTCTTTTGGCCTCTTGCAACAAAGGAAACAAGAGAAAAAAAAAATCCTAACATTGTCTGGACGCTCTTTGAGACGTTTCCCTTTCTGGCAGACTTAATGCTCTGCAGTTGCACTTTTGAGAGTGTCTACGAAGCTGAGATTCCTTTGAGAAGTTTCTGTGAAATAAAGGAAGGCAGGAAGTCACGCTGTTTAGGGACGTTGAAAGGGTGAAGAACTAATTTCTCTTTATTATGAACTTTAAGAACAATATCAGCAGTAGCATGAATGCTTCAAACACCCC